>NC_137043.1:30675746-30793246 GCF_032717465.1 Coenobita brevimanus | reverse complement strand
TGGGGGAACGGGAGTTGTAGGATTTATTTAAGTCAATGTGTGGATTATCTGAATATGTGAAAGAGGGTGATTTGGTTTTTCTACGATTCTGATATGTAATTTTACCTGACATATATATATATACGAAGCGCAACTGTAAAATAAATAAAATATACGTGGATTTTCTTTTCTACGGTGAAGCCAGGATTCCAAGGGCTTGAATAATGTGTGAGTGAATGCGTGGTCCATTTTCCTAGGCATGCCGCTTTAGCTCACTCGATATATACATAGGAATAAGGGTCAGGATGATGAAGGAAGGAACTGAAAGGAAGGAAGGAAGGAAGAAACTGAAGGGAAGGAAGGAAGGAACTGAAGGGAAGGAAGGAAGGAAGGAACTGCAGGGAAGGATGGGAGGAGCTGAAGGGAAGGAAAGAAGGAGTTGAAGGGAAGAAAGGAAGTGAAGGGAAGGAAGGAGCTGAAGAGAAGGACGGAAGGATCTGAAGGGAAGGACGGAAGGAGCTGAAGGGAGGGACGGAAGGAGCTGAAGGGAAGGACGGAAGGAGCTGAAGGGAAGAGAGGAAGGAACTGAAGGGAAGAGAGGAAGGAACTGAAGGGAAGAGAGGAAGGAACTGAAGGGAAGGAGGGATGGAACTGAAAGGAAGGAGGGATGGAACTGAAAGGAAGGAAAAGGAAAGGAGGGTCCAAGGAGGCATAAACTACAATACTCGTACTGTACCGTCTCACTGGCGAACACTCCACATGTGGGTATATTTTTTTCCAGTCGAGTGAAAATTACTGAAATACAACTAAATCAAGAGAGAAAAAAAAGGTCAAAACATGAAGGGAGGGAGGGAAAAGAAACGAAAGGAAAAGGAAAACAGGAAAAAAAAAAAAGAACGAAAAACACATGCCTGGACGAAACGGAAAGAGGACGAAAAACCGGAAGAGAAGGAAACGCAAAAAAATATGGGAAAAAAGGGTAAAAAAAAAAACATAGAAATTAGTTTAAAAAGAGTAAAACAATAACAATAAAAAATGAAACATGGTAAGGAGGAAAATGGGAAAAATAAGGAACTGGAGAAAGGGTTGATAATAATGGGAGAGCATAGGAAAGAAAAGCATGATGGCATAAACGGAGGGTGTGAATGGAAAGGAATGTGTAGGGTAAAAATGAAAATGTAGACGAAAAATAAACTAAAAAAATCGAGAGAGGGAGAGAGAGAGAGAGAGAGAGAGAGAGAGAGAGAGAGAGAGAGAGAGAGAGAGAGAGAGAGAGAGAGAGAAGCAATTGGAAAAAACAATGTAAACTGGACCAAAGTGCATTTAATACGACACAGAAAAATGTTATTACTTAAGTACTTGAGGGAGTGGGACGTAGGGTGAAGTGGGAAGGGGGAGAGATGGAGGAGGAAGGGGGAGAGGGAGGGGAAAGCAGGAGAGGGAGGGGGAAGGAGGAGAGGTGGAGGAGGAAGGGGGATAGATAAATCGAAGAGGCTCCAGTGGGAAAGTACATGAGGGAAAGGAACTTAGAAGAAGAAAGGAAAATATACAGAAAGGTGGACGACTCAGCTGGAGAAAGTCATGAGGGAGGGCGGCTTGTTGTGGTGATAGCAGACGAGGGAGAGGAAAATCAGGATCAACGTGGATGGCTGAAGTGGAGAGTGTGGTTAGGAAAATGTCGTCAAAAGGTGGAAGATTTAAGTTGGGGGGTACATGAGGATGGGTGGCGTGGAAGGGCGGGATGGACAGGTGGAGAGCGAAAGGGGAGAGGGAAATCGAGACTAAGGAGGAAGGTTTAAGTGGGAAAGTACATGAGGGAGGATGGTTTAAAGTGGCGGGAGGGATTTGTGAAAGACTGGAGATGTAAAACCGAAAGAAGTAGAGAAATACAGGGCAGAAAGAAATGGAGGGCTGTTGGAAAGGCAGGAGTGGGTGATGGAAATAAGATAAAAAAAAAAATGAAATGCAGGGAAAATGGATTAAACGACGTAGTAGTAGTAGTAGTAGTAGTAGCAGTAGTAGTAGTAGTGGTAGTAAATAAGGTAGGGCGGCTTAATGTAGTGGGAGGAGCTGGTGAAGAAAAAAATAAGGAGAGGAAAAGTCGAGAAGAAGGTGGAAGACTGAGCTGGAAAACTGCATGAAGGAGGGCGCTTTGGAGTGAGCGTGGGAACTGGGAGAGGAAGGGGGCAGGCAGAATGAAGGGAGAATGGAGAGAGAAAAATCGAGAATAAGGTGGACTTAAGTGGGAAATTACATGAAAGGCAGTTTGGAGCTGTAACACTGGAGAGAAAAATCAACAAAGGTGGAGAGAGTGAAGAAAATGAGGAGAGGAAACACAGAAAGGAAACTGTTGAACACTTAGGTGGAAAATTTGGTGCCTATCAACACTTCTTCGTGACAAGCATCATATAATGCTTATCTCTGGGTACAGCTCAGTATGGAGAGATGGAAATTTTGGTCATGTTAAAGTGAACAGAGTACAGTAGCCGAACAATTATCCGTAACTATATACTGGGGAGGAAGACTTGGACTGATGGTTAAGATTATGAAGTTACCATCCATGCCACCGACTTTATTACTACCTACAAAGACAGAAGGGTTCGTGCGGTAGGGAGTAAAGATAGGGAAAGTAAAGATCAGGATATGAGTTAGGATTAAGAAAGAAGTAAAATAACGAAAGCAAAGATTAAGGAGAGTAAATATTAGGAAAAGATTAAAGATTAGGAAAGAATGAAAATTACGAAAAGATCAAAGATTACGAAAAGAATAATATCTGGATCCAGGAAAATAATAATTAAAAAAAAAGTATAAATCTGAAAAGAGTTACCACCTCATGTCACCAGCCTGGGTACTCCCTAATGAAAGAGATGAGCGAGGATGATAGGGGGTTTAGATGGGCTGGATTATAGGCACAAGGGAGAGGGATTCAAGATTTATAATCGCCCTTAAGCTCAAGTTTGTGCATATGATTTCTCGATAATACTATGAGCATATTTTCTTATCATACATCTACTAAATATTTCACAACCAAACTAGAGGAAATATTACAGTGAAAATAAATAAACAAATAATAAAAAGTATCTGATGAGCCCAATAAGTTCGAAGGGCTTTTTATTTTATTCTTGCTATTTCGAGACGATTTTATTCACCTTAGGAGAGACCTCACTTAATAAAGGTAATAATTCATCCCTCAACTTCCAAAAAAATATCTAATAAACTGAATAAAATCATCTCTAAGAAGTACTAAGAATAAAATAAGACGTAGGGCATCACGCTGAAGAAATTAAGCCCTTTGATAAATACGGAGGCTTGTAATATTCACAGGAGTGGGAGATAAGATGGAGGGTGGTGGTGAGGGGCATGTGAGGGGGGGAGGGGTAAATGGAAATGGATGTAGGGTCCCATTGCTGGCTTTACTGGGAGGAGTATAGGAAGGGGAGGAGTATAGGAAAGGGAGGCGGAGGAGGAAGGGATGGATGGAGGGGAGGGAAGAAAAGAGAGGAGGGAACGAAGGAGGGAAGAAAAGAGGTGAGGGAAAGGAAGAGGCAAAAATGCTGAGGAGGAAATGAACAGACATTAGGAAAATCTGGAGAGGAGGGGAGGAGGAATGAAGAATGGAAGAGAGAGAAAGGAAAGAGAAGGGAGGGATGAAGAGGGACGGAGGATGGTGGGGAGAAGAGGGCATGGAAGGCAGGCAAATAAAAATGAATGTATGGTCCTATAACATGCCTCAGTGGGGGGATGAGGGAAGAACAAGGGAGAGGGATTGGCAGAGATGGAAAAGGGGGCGGGGAAAGGTAGTCATAGGGAAGGAGCAGGGAATGGGGTAGGTGGAGGGAAGGGTAGCATGGAAAAAGGGAAAAGGATGAGAAGGGTGGAATAGGGATGGAATAAACAAGATGGACTGAAGAGAAGAGGGGAAGACAGGGGAGAGGGGAGATAAGGATGGAGGGTGGTGGTGGCGTAGAGGACAAGGAAGACGAGCAAACAGGAATAGATGTAGGGCTCACAGCTGGCTTCAATGGAGAGTTATGTAGGGAAGAAGAGGGGGGACGAGAGTGAGGAAAGGCAACGAAGTGGAGAGAGAGGAACAGGGAGGGCTTGGAAGAAGAGGGGAAGAAATGAGAGGAGAGGAAGCAAAGGTAAAGAAAAGGGATAAAGGAGAGGGAGAGGGTGCATATAAGAGAAAGGAAGGGAGACGAAGGAAGGGCAAGGGAGAAGGAAGGGAGAAAGAAATAAGGGATGTGGTGAGGTAGAGGGTATGGCTGAGGGGTAAACAGTAGTGGATATAGGGACCCACAGTTGGTTTCACTTGGAGAGAGAGAGAGAGAGAGAGAGAGAGAGAGAATAAGCAATAGGGTAAAGAATGAGAAAAAGTCAGAAAGAGGAAGGGCAGGGATAATGGAGGGAAAGAAGATAAGGAAGGATGGTGCTGGTGAGGTAGAAGATAGCATAGATGGGGTGCAGAGCCGTGTAGTGGGGTGCAATAGAAATGGATGTAGGGAGCTGTGGTTGGTTTCACTGGGGAGAAATATGGGTAGGGAGGAAGAGGGGACAGCAGGAGAGATGAGGGAAGGGAGGGGAAGAGAGGGAGAAAAGAGATGGGTAAGGAAGACGAGTGAAGAAAATAGGCATAAAGAAAGGCAAGGAAAAATAAGGAAAAAAAAGGAGGGGAGTAAAGGAAAAGCACGGGTGAAGAGGGGGAGGGATTGGGAGAGGGGGAGGGATGGGGAGAACGGAAGAGGGATGGTAAAAATGAAGTGGAGTGAGACGAAGAGGGAAGGGCACAGGGAGGAAGGGAGGAGGAAAAGATACGGAAAGGGTGTTGAAGTGGAGTATAGCGCAGTGGAGTGCATAGGAGTGGATGTACCGAACCACACTTGGCTCCACTGGGCAGGGATATGGGAAGAGCAGAGATGGGGATGGGATTTGGAGAAGGGAGAGTAAAAGGGAAAGAGAAGGGGGGATTGACAAGAAGATGGTAGAGCTGAATGGAAGAGCGAAAAGAAAGGGGGAAGAGGGGAAGGGAGGGAAGGAAAGGAAGGAATGGTGAGAGGGGAGGGGTAGACCATGGGATAGTAGAATAGGGACAGAATACAGAGGAAGAAAGGGAGAAGGATTGTGAGAGAGCAGGAGGGTGGAAGAAAAGAGGTGGGATGGAAGGAAGTTGGAATAAAGGGAAAAGGAAGGAGGTTTGTGATGAAGGAATGGATAATGTTAAATGGGTGCATAATAATGGATGGAGGGAGCCACAGTCTGCTCCACTGGGGAGGAATATGGGCAGGGAAGAGAAGGGGAAGGGATCTGGAGAAGGGAGGGAAAGAAGAGAAAACAGAAAACCAGAATGGCAAGATAAGGGTAAGGCTGGGAGGAAAATGGGGGAGCATGGGAGAAGGGAGGACAAAGAGAAATAGACTGGAGCTGGGAGCAAGGAATGAAGGGACTAGGAGAGGGGAGGGGTATGCAAGACGAAACTGAGAGGGGAAGAGTAGGCCATAGGAGAAGAGGGGAAGAAATGAAAAGGAACACAGGGAAGAGTGGAAAGAGGATGGAAGAGGAGGTATCCAGGAGGGAAGAGGGAAACACAAGGAAGGAGAGGGGAAAGTAAGGGGAAAGGGGAGGGCAAGGGAGAAGAGATAAAGAAGGAAGGTTGTGATGAAGTAGAGGATACTGTACGTACAAGGGTGCATGGAAATGACTACAGGTCCCATATCAGGCCTCACCAGGAAGGAATACAGGCATGGGAGGAAGAGGGAAAATGATGGGGAGAGAGGGGAACGGTGAAAGAGAGAAGTGACGGGGAGAAGAGAAGGCAAATATGGAATAAGAGTGAGAGGGCATGGACTAAGAGGGGGAGGGCAAGGACTAAGAGGAGGAAGGCAAGGTATAAGAGAGGAAATGAAGGGTAGAGAGGAAGGGATGGGAAGAAGTGGGGTAGGGGAAGAGACAGAAGGAGGAAAAAAAGGAAGAAGAGGGTAGGCAAACAAACGGGAGGGGAAGGGATGAGGAGAGGAAAGGTAAGGGAAGGAGAAGGGGGAGGAATCGAGAAGAGGGGAGGGCAGGGGAGGAGAGGTGAGGGCAAGAGAAAAGGGAAGGGCAGGGAGGAAGGAGAGAGGAGATGATGAGAAAGCAAAGAGGAGGAGAAGCTCTGAGTATAGGGTAAGGCAGGGAGGACGAGAGGATGTTAGTGAAAAAGAGGGAAGGGATGAGGAGGAGGAGAGCGAGAAGGGCAGAGATAAGGAAAGGAGGGCAAAGGAGGGGAAGTCAAGGGATACGAGAGGAGGGCATGAGACAGGAGGGGAGGGGAGGGCATGAGATAAGCATGGAAGGCAGGGAGGGGTGGAGGGGAGCTCACGGAGGGAAGGAGGAAGGGCAAGGAAGAGCGGTGAACTGAAAGGCAGAAACGTGGACCGGAACGAAAGAGAGGAAGGCAAGGGAAAGGAGAGGACTGGAGAAGAGAAGAGAGGAACGGAGAGGGAAGATAGAAGGGAAGGTGGCAGAGGAGGATGGGGGGGAGGTAAGAAGATTGCGTAAAGAGGGTATATAGAAATTGACGAAGTGACAACCTCGGGCAAATCTAGTAGCAGGGGGAACTAGGGCAGAGGTTCAGTCAGGCTTGAGCCACGGTGAGGGGAGGACGTACTCGCATCCCGCTCTTGATCGCCTCCACCCGGCCACCTCGAGACTTCACTTGCCTAAATAATTCCTAAAAATCGAGCTAAAACTTTCTATGACTTTCTTCCGCTTTTTGTTTTAGCATTAGACATTTCTTAACAAATCCAACGTTTCTTCGATTATAGATATAATTCCTACAAAAGTGCAAAACAGGATATATCACTTTCCAAGACTCACATTCTTTTTCTCCTCGGACGCTAGTGCAAAAAATAAGTATAATAATTCCGTAAACGAATTTTAGAAGCCTTGTATACGAAACACAAACCTTTTACATATCAGAGAACAGCATCAAACAGGGAACGCTGACGAACCCACGAAATAAGGTACACGAAAGGGCCAGATACCACCACGAAACCCACGAAAAACTAATCACTAACTTTGGGACTCAAGGGAAATATTTAAGGATCTACCCAGTTTAGGATCTCCCTCCCTCCGATCACTATTTCCCTCCCTCGTCCGATCACTATTTACTGTGTCGTGTGTGGTGGTTAGCGCCGACGATGGTGTGTGGCGAGGACCGGAGAGCGAGGAGGGGTGATGGTGATGGTTGGTGGTGGTGGTGATGGTGAGGGTGGTGGTGGTGGTGTTGAGTTGCACCCCTCCTCCAGCAACCCCTCCTATCTCTACCTCCCCTCTCCCCATCCCCCCTTCTGGTATGGTGACCCCCGCCTCTTCACTACTAAACAACACCACAATCGTCTTCATCTGAGGTAAGTGAAATCAAGAGGCAAACTACAAAATGATCCTCTACTCCTTTAGACATCAAATTACAACCAAACCATCTGTATGAACAATGCAACTATTATTTCTCAAAACTTTCACTTAATCACACCACATCTTCCACAATAAACCCCTTCACTACTAGTATTATTTCTTATGCTTATTACTTCCTGGTGATTCTACTCAGTTTACAGGGCACGCTTGTAATGTTAGCGGCTACAGATACAGCATTCATTACCTCCTTCACTCTCACAGGTCCTTCTTAGCTTAAAAACAAATCTACTAGTTCCAGCTAAAATAATATGAAAATGCTTTAAGTAATCACCAACAATAGATGAAAAAACAGCAACACAGATTTCACCGCAAAAGAAACCCCAAATTTCAATTGCAAGCATTTCCCGTCTCATACACTGTCAAAAATATCCATGAATACTAGACGTTGTTCAAGGCTTAATATTAACACAATAGATTCCAAGTCACTTTAAATCAGGGACAAAACATTTCACCGCTAAAGACATTAAAACATCAAAACAATAAACACTTTTCCCACCTCTCTCCACACACTGTCAAATATATTCATGCATACTATGTCGCTCAGCTGGTAAAATAATTCAGGACTATATTTCGAGAGTTAAAGAACCAAATTATACCAAAACAGACATTTCCTACTGCTTCATACAGTGTCAAAAATATTCACGCATGCTGTGTATTACTGTTGGCTAAATATTTGCTCCAGATATTCCGGGTCAAAAATAGCTCAGGAAGAGGTAGAACAGAAAGTCTCTTGAGCCGAAACGAGAAATGACCCTCTCATCATAAAACCACATTAAATCTCTCTCCATCAATCACCAACACCCACCTCACTCACTACAAAATAACGAAGACACTTGTAAAACTAATATTCCACCGGTAAAAAAACTCAACCTCTAAAATCAGTAATATTCCCCACCTCTTTCCATACAGTGCCAAAAATATCCATGCAGACAGTGCGGTATAAACGGCTAAATATTTACACACAACATTCCCAGACCCACATACCAATGCTCCAGGCGGCGGAAAACTCTGCGGACAATACGCGCCCGTTTTCACAATCTCCGCCACTTCTTTTACCTCTGTCATGGTCGGAAGAACTCTACAAATTCTATTCCACCTACAACAGTTATTATTCAGCTAAGAGTGCGTCACAGGAGCCTGAGTGTTAATGTTTAGCTTAAAATCTGTCACGAAATATCGGAGAACTAAATGTACGGACAAATATGAAGAAAAATAACACGAATATGCAACAGACTGCGTAAAAATATCAGGCTATGATTTAATTACGTTGCTAATTGATACTTCGCTGTGAATTTGTGCTGCGGTTTATTTTTCAGCAATTTTTCTGTGTATTTATTATTATTTTTTAAGCAAGTCAATTTTCCTAACCCTGAAGATCGCTGTACTCCTTTCACCTCAACTTGGCCAAGGTTTTTTCCTGTTGCGGCTTATTCCACGGAGCTCAGTGGCGGATTATGACATTAGTGTGGTTCTACATCTTTTCCACAGCACTTCTTCGTGACTAGCATCATATTCTACTGTAAATTTATCGCTACACTCGGTATTCAAGGAAGAGACGGCAATTTTAGACCAGGTTACAGTAAAAGGGGTATAATAACGTGAATAAAATCGTCTAGTGAAAACAAGAATAAATTAACCCAGGATGAGAAAGAGAGAGAGAGAGAGAGAGAGAGAGAGAGAGAGAGAGAGAGAGAGAGAGAGAGAGAGAAGTATTTAGTGGTACGACGAATATAATTTAACATCTTCACTTCGATGACATATCTTTAAAACCTTCCCTTTATCGATTACATTAAAGTTACGATAAACCTGTATCAGTAAAGGGATTAATAGAGGACATATCTAACCCCTCCAGTTCCAAACTTTTTTTCTATACTGAATAATAAAAACAACGTCTGGACAGGAAAATAAAGGCAAAAACGTTGTCATTTTTTTAAAGGGGTAAAAATTAATCTCCCCCAGAGAGAGAGAGAGAGAGAGAGAGAGAATCAGCAACGTCCCCTTATTTCAAGCACACACAAAATTTCCAGCGAGAAATCCTGTATATGCAAAGGTGAAAAAATAAGTTACAAAAATAAGTCTACCCATTCTGTCCAAAATTCATCTATATTTTCTTTTCTCTATCTCCAGACGAGTTTATTTCAGATCAAGGAGACTCTTCGAAATAGATAAAAAAAAGAAAGATAATCCGATAGCTTTAATTTTCTTTACTTGATTCTCTCTATATCCCAGACGATTTTCTTTACGATAGGGATAATCTCTGAACTTGAGGGATTAGATACAGCCTTCATTAATCCCTACATAGTGATGGTATTTGAGAGGGACGCCTTCATGTGGTGGCACTGGTATAACCGAGGTGCTCTGCTGCTAGGTACTATAAACGTCCCTAAGCTTACTTCCTCCTATCCCCCGGAAGGAGGATGGTGGCCTTCAGGAGGGCAACTTTAGCCTGCAGTCCACTGGCGTCACATGCAGATGAGCCTGGAGTTACTGCTATAACTACTACTATTACTACTTCTACTACTACAACTACTACTACTCCTACTACTTCTACTACTACTACTATTAACAACAACAACAATAATAATAATAATAATAATAATAATAATAATAATACAGCTTCACAAATCTGTATACAATAGTCTGGTACCAGCCTGAGTAAACTGAGATGTCATAGCGGTGATTTTTTTTCCTTAAACACGCGGAAATGAAAACCGACAAACATATGCCCCGAAACCCTGCACCTCCAGAAAGAAAAAACACACACGGCGCTAAAATAACATAAAACACACAAAATTTACGGGTATGAGAAAAGCACAGCGCTAAAATATTATATAAACAAAAAACACAAAAAGGCCGACACTTCTACATACATTTCCATCAAACCGCCTTAGCGCACAATTATTTTAAGTAAAGCATATGCTTTTTTTTCTTTCTTTTTTTTCATTTTTACCTCATTTTTTATTCACGAGGAAGTGCATGGTTTATTGTCAGGCAAACGAAGTAACTTTCGCCTGCTGTTCCTAACTCCTTCAGTAGAACTCTCTCTCTCTCTCTCTCTCTCTCTCTCTCTCTCTCTATTTTAACTTAATTGACTCAGATTTGCGTCGTTATGCATCTTACTTCGCCAGGGTCAGTAATATCTATGTTTATATATATATATATATATATATATATATATATATATATATATATATATATATATATATATATACATACACCCACACACACACACACGGATGCAAAGGTTGGAGAAACTGCTTCAAACCTCTCTAGTACAAGGCTTAATTCTCAATCATTTCAATGTGGTGGTTTATTTATTTATTTTTTTTTTTGTTATTTCCAGGCGTTTTTATTCAGCGTAAATGATCATTTGAACTGAAAGAGATCTTATATCTTTCCAAATCAATAAAATATCAAGAAGGTGGTAAGAATAAACCACAGAAAAAGCCACTATTAAAGGTATGGTAACAAAAATCGCCTGGCGGTACGATGAATATTTAAATGGATGTCATAGAAAAACTTATAATGGCTGTTCTTTCAAATCTCTTCCGTGTTAGATTTGTTACTCTTAAGCAAAGAAAAAAACACTAACATGTGACGTCATAGATTGGATAGGATTAGGGGACAATTTCAAACTCCTGATGTACATTGTTAGGTGCTGGATATGGACGCCTTCACGCGGTGGCACAATTGTAACCGGGCGGCTCCACTGTCTGGTTATATAAATGTTCCTCAACTCACTCCCTATCCCCTGAGTGGAGGCAGTTGAATTGCCGAAGGGCGAATTTACCCTACAGTCCACCAGGCCCACGTCTAATTGAACCTGGGCCAAACAATTACAACAACAACAACTACAACTACAACTCTGTTCTGTACTAAGTGAATTTCTAGAGATAAATAAAACGGCCTGATAAGAAGAAGAGTAAAAATTAAAGATGGATTAATCCCGTATGGAGATTAATGCATCCTGATTTTACATCTTACTTTAAGACGAAGAACTGGACCAGTGGTAGGAAGAATAATACTGATAAACAGATGGATGGATGAATAGATCGACAGACAGACTGACAAACTGGCAGATAGATAGATAGATAGAGACAGATAGATATACGGTCAGACACGAGCAAAATAAATGCCCAAAAAATCCACCTACAGATGCGTTAGAATGTATAAAAATTTATTACGCATTCTTTACCATTTATATTTACCGTAATATATTAAATGCTTTTCCCAACCAACAGTAATTTTCGTAAATGATTTAAACGTATGAAGTGGACTCGCTAAACAATTTAAAAGCCCATTTATTCGCTTTAATGTATGAGGGAATGTATGAAATGAGAGGTGTTAAATGCACGTGGAAAATGTATGATACGTACACGGCGAGGAAATGTTTTTATGTATCAGACAAGCCGGATTATTTTTTTCTTATTCTTCTTCCCTTTATTCGGTGATATTTTTATTTTATTCTTTTTATCTGCTGACTGTTTTATTTATCTAAGAATTACATATACGAGGAGTTAGGTCAAGCCTTTATTAAGCACTTTACTACAAGATGGCTTCCCTCAGTTTCAATAAATCCAATAAATCGTCAGGAATAGGAAGAATAAAGCAAGAATAAAACACGTGTTCAAGCGCCAAATTTAAATAATGTATGAAAAAATTATATATGTGGTACATAATGCATAAAATAAATCAGTATACCCTTAGCAGAGTATTTTCATTTTTCTTTTCTAGTGTATACGGGGAAGGAGAAAATATGTTGTGGTTCGTGGCTCATTTCAACGTGAACTAGGTAAACTGCAGGCTGAAACTGCCCTTCTGCAATCCACCATCCTCCTTTCGGGGGATAGGGAGGGAGTTGAGGGACATTTGCATAACCATATCGGTGCCTCTCTCTCTCTCTCTCTCTCTCTCTCTCTCTCTCTCCAGCACCAATTGATCTATTAGCCCCATTTAACTTGGCCTAAAATTTCCATCTCTACATTTTGAAAGCTAAGTTGTAAGAAAAGATTAACGCTATAATATGGTGCTAGTCACGATGAAGTGCTATGGAAGGAGGCAGAGTAGTGGGATCGTCTTTGTTCTGTGGTTGAGCTACGTGAAATAAGCTGCATAAGGACGCAATTCTCGGCCAAGTTAACGTGAGAGAGAGAGAGAGAGAAAGAGAGAGAGAGAGAGAGAGAGAGAGAGAGAGAATACAAAAGCACACTACAGCTGGGCCAAGTTAAGGTGAAAAGAATACATTAAAATAAACGCGAAATAACTTAAACAAAACTCAAAACACTTTCTTACACGGGACGATTGAAATATACAAGACAGACCAAAGTATTTCCAGCCACTGTCTAAAAATGTATGAAAATGTATGCAGTGTATCAATTTATGCAGTATGTAAAATGTATGACCGAGACACAGTATTTTCAGTGAGTGTTGCAGTGTGTTTGGATGTGTAATAAAAGAGGCTCCATTTTCTATACTCTGACAAGCTTTCATTTTCTATACGGTGATTACTTTCATTTGGTGAAAAAAATTACCATCTCTCCATCTTGATTTCTGAGGTGCAGCAATAAATGAATAACAGAATACGATGCTAGTCACGAAGAAGAATTATGGAAAGGACGCTAAACTGCAATCTGTTCTACTAGGTGAAAAACTGTCCTCTCTCCATTTTCTTTTCTGAGCTGTAACGATAAATTAATACTAGAATCTGATGCTAGTCACGAAGCAGTGCAACGAAAAAAATGGAGAAAAATACCATCTCTCCAACATGATTTCTGAGGTGTAACAACAGACCAACACTAGAATATGATGCCAGTCACGTAGTGCTGTGAAAAGGATGAAGAGCTGTAGTACTGTCTCATTCTGCCACTGAGCTACGGAAAATAAGCTGCAAAAGGACGAAAACCACCTAGTTAAAGTGAAAAAACTGCAGTTAAATTATTCTTGTTTTTACTATACCCTTTTTACGATAACTTGGCCTACAATTTGCCACATTTATATTGAATATTGAGTTGCAAAAAAAAGATCAACACTAGAAAATGACGCTAATCACAAAGAAGTGCTATGGAAAGAGAAGCAGGGTCCCATATCTTTATCCTATTAATGAGCTACGTGGAATAAGCTGCAAAAGGACGAAAAACTGGGCCAAGTTAAGATGACGAGAGTGTAGACGATTTTATACAGCTTGGACGAGACATATAGTGGTTGAGGGGTTAGACAGCCTTCAGTAGCCCCTTCAGTACGAGAGGCCCTTGGAAAGCTTAAGAAAATCGTCTGGAGGAAGCAAGATTAGAAAGACGTCATCGTAGTGAAGGGTTTAAGGAGGCTCCCTAACACTTCTTCCTTACTAATTTTTATTTATTTTTTATTCATTTATTTATTTTGAATTTGGTACGTTTATATATTCCCGTGTGTTATTTATGCAATCTACGGCGCCGTCGTTTTTATTTCAAGTTAACACCAAACAATTTATTCAGTTACGTAAAAAAAAAATAATGGGGTAGAAATTTATTAACTATCATCCAGACTAACCCATTTTCACCAACCGTGTTTAAAGTACGCAGGAAAAAATATGTGACTTGTTAAGATAAAGTGAACACAATATACGGCATCAGTTAAATTATAGCATATGAGTTTACTATTTTTAACATCTGGGAATGCATGTGAACTACACTACATTAAATTCAGCCAAACTATTTTATTACAGGTTATTATCATGCTCTTCTCCTCTACCATAACACCTTTAGTCTATGCTTAATACCACCAAATGCTTTGTTCAGCTTATTGTACCTATTCTTTACTATTTTATTCCTGCTTCTTGGAACTGGAGGGGTCAGATTCAGCCTTAAATGACCCCTTCACTACAAGACGCCTCTCACAAGCTGAAGGAAATTTGCCCGGCAGTGGAAAGAACGAAATTAGATCAAAAGGCCTCATAAAACACAGAGATGCCACGCCCTATGTTTGGCCCTCACCCGTAACCTTGACCTCTGACCGATTTGCTCCAAAACCAGGTAACTTCCTCCCATTTCAAACACAGTCCATATAGACTTTGTGCCAAGTCTAATCCACATTGACTCGGTAATTTTTGAGGAGACGCCACAATCTGACCCTGACCAGTGACCTTAACCTCTGATCGTTCACCACTTAAATTGGCACACTTCTTCCTAGACCCCCCCCACACACACACACAAAGAATGAGCCCCTTCTAAGCCAAAACGGATTAGGTTTCCCTGAGATAATCTGCTGACATACATACATACAAACATACATACATACATACACACGGTACCTACTTACATACAAACATTTATATAAATACACATACAATACATACTTAAAAATATACACATTAATACACAGCAACGAACTCAATCACTGCAGCTAACTCTTCGGTGTTGCAATACATCATCGTAATGAGAAGGTTAAGAGTACGCCGTACTTCCAGCCACAGTTAACCCCTCCTATTCGAGGTCATCATCTCTTATTTGTGTTGCACGCAGACAATTTTATTCAACCCCCCCCCACCTTTTTTTTTTACCGGAGGGATTAGACATAGCCTACTTTAACCTCTTCTGTACGGGGCCTCAGATGACTATCACTATTTCATGGCTACAAGAATATGCTGAGAAACAGGTATCTTGATGAAGGGGTTAATAAAGGAACATGAAATGTATCATATAAAACAGAGTCTCTCTCTCTCTCTCTCTCTCTCAAAAATATATAATATACACAGGTATATATATATATATATATATATATATATATATATATATATATATATATACTGTATATAATCTATCTACCTATTGCCAGACGTCTTAATCCCGTAAGAGGTGGCCACAAACAAATAGCCTCCTTGTCACCCTGTCCCCCGCCATTTCATTGCCCTGCTCCCAGCTCACACCCCCCTCTCTTGTATACCCCTCCACTCCATCCCTCCGTCTCATCCTTGGCCTCCCCTCCACCCCACGCACATACATTCTCCACGTCAGTCTCTCACTCTCCATCCTCTCCACATGGCCAAACCACCTCAGTGTGTTTCTCCTAACGCTTCCTATCACATCCACATCACACCACAACGCTTCACTTCCTTATATACTCGTATAATATATATATATCATAATCACCATCATCAGCCGTTTGAGTATCCACTGCAGGACCGGCCTATCCCAACCGAAGTCGGGACGATACAGCCAATGTCTCTCTACCAAGTGGCTTAGGCTGTCTGGTAAAGATTGTATGTAGGGTGAGAAGTGCTTGTAAGTGTACTGGTAGTGTTGGAGTGGCTTTGGATGTGTGTGTAGTCTGTGAACCAAGCGTAGCCGGCCCGCGCAAGCCGACTGGGTGCAAGCATACTTTATAGTAAGCGACACTGGTTCAACCACAGCACCCCTTGTGTCCGCTAAAGTAGTACCTGGCCGGGTGAACACTCTCAAAGTTTATTACCCTGGCGAGGCGCGAACCCTGGCTCACCCGTGTACGAAACGCACACTCTACCACCGTACCACAGAGGCTCCATATATATACGTAGGCTGGTAACTAGAAATATATATATATATATATATATATATATATATATATATATATATATATATATATATATATATATATATATATATATATACATACACACACACACACACACACACACACACACACTGTATTATATATCAGTAGTTAAGCTGCTATGCATCATTAACCTTCTTTATGAATGCACATGTAAAGTAGGCTGGTAACTAGAAAACAATATTTGCTGCAGTAGTTCTCAAAATACGAAAAATGAAAATATAGTGGACGTATTCAGTAAAATACGGTAAACCCATATGAAAAGCACAGAGGGACTGATGCAAGAGATCATTTTTGTTTTTCAGCTAATTCAGTCCCTACATGCAACCCTGTCTCAACTTATTTAATGCAAGAACAATAAAGGTATACTTACACTTATAGCACATTGCACGACAGGTAAACATAGACAGGAAAATAAAAAATGTAATAATTAATCTAAAGTCGTTCCCTTCAAAGCTTTTTATACTTTATGCCGGCATGTACGGGATGTATATGAATAACTACAAAAGGGGATATTTAGGGAACATCTTCAGGCCCAGAGATTTGGAAGTCTATCAATCACTTTACTAAAACGACGAACAATAATAATAATAATAATAATAATTAGTTAAAATAAACGAAACACAAACTAAGGAAAGAATGTATGAATGCAATGTAAGGGAATATATGTAATGTATGGCCCACTTCAAACGCCCCCTACTCCTATATAACTTGGTCTAGCTGTGTGTGTGTGTGTGTGTGTGTGTGTGTGTGTGTGTGTGTGTGTGTGTGTGTGTGTGTGTGTGTGTGTGTGAGAGAGAGAGAGAGAGAGAGAGAGAGAGAGAGAGAGAGAGAGAGAGAGAGAGAGACAGAGGTAATCTGATAAATACCTAAGTCACGATATTCAAAACGCAAATGTATGAGAATGTATGGATGTATAACCCCTCCAAGGCCCTTACGTACGAAGTTAATGTATGAGAATATATGAAATGGATAACCACACTCAATGCTAATGTATGAGAATGTATGGAATGTATGACCCCACCGAAAGCTAATGTATAAGAATGTATGAATGTATGACCCCACCAGAAGTTAATGTATGAGAATGTATGAAATGTATGACCCCACCGAAAGCTAATGTATGAGAATGTATGGAATGTATGACCCCACCCCAGCCACGACAGCGTTCAGAGTCTGCAATAATACACGAAGTACTGCAGTTACTGTTGTGCTTCCTCCCCTTCCTCTAACTCTCCCCGGCTATATTACGAGCGAGAGAGAGAGAGAGAGAGTACGAGTGGGAAGCAATTACAAACTCGGTACGTGCCTGCGTCAGAGGGAGAGAAGCGGGGAGAATTTGTGGTAGGGAGGAAATGTGGGGAGAAATGGGCGATAGGGGAGCATCTAGGGAATTTAGAAAGGGAGGAAATTTGGGGAGAACTGGGAGTTAGGGGAGGAACTAAGGAATGTAGAAAGGCGGGGAGAATTTGCGGTAGGGAGGACATTTGAGGCGAGATGGGAGTTGGGAGAAGATCTAGGGAATTCAAGAAGGCGGAGAAAATTTGTGGTAGGGAGGAAATTTTGGGAGTCTGGAGAGAAATGGGAGTTTGGGGAGGATCTAGGGGAATTAGCGGAAACTCAGGGAACGAAAATAAGTCGTGCAAAAAAATGGTCACGAACCGCTCTAGGAATTTAAAATTAATATGTTTGGTTTGATAAAAATACGCGGCGATAGTGGGATGAGTTTAGGGAGATACAGTAAATTTTGGAGATTTATTTGAGCATCACATGGCTTTGGATGAGTCTCTGGAACATGGGGAGATATCTGGAGAATTAACACCGAAATTTAGGGACTTCGTGGAGAATGTAAGAAGTCTGAGATATATTTCAGAAATTAAGCGACGTAACAATTACTAAGAACAAAACAGGTCATGAGATTTAGGAGAGGGTCTGGGAGTTAAAAGGTGGAAATTCTTGGGAGATTCTGGAGATTCTCAAATATATCTGAGCAGTTCTGGGTAGACTCTGGGAAGCTAGGGGAGAAATTGGGAAGGAGGAAAAATACCTGGTGAAAAAGTAATGCGAGAAGAAAACACGAAAAATACGCAAGTTCGCGGGAAATACTGATAAGGGAACAACCACTTTAAGGTGAGAAATCAGGGAGAGACTAGCGAGGTCTTGAAGAATCACTGGGGATGAACCGGGCAGACTAAAGACGCCTTGGGGGGCGATTGGAGTAACTTTCGTAATATCTGAGAAAAGAAAAAACCTAAGGATACATCTGGGGATATTTGAGAACGCGTGGATAACTGGGGAGAAAATATGAAAATCTTGAAAAGAAATCAGAGAAAAATTAAGAGAATGCTTGGAAATAATTGTTAAGATGTGAAGAAAACTGGCAAGAAATTGAGGGAATCACTTGAAGTATATTTTTAGAGAGAGAGAGAGAGTAACCTTATTCTGGAACCAACGAAAGGTACACAAAGATCTAGAGGAATTATAAAGATGACAGGTGCAATTCTAGACAACAAAAATCACGAGTTAAAGACATACAGGTACGTGATTAAACTCCAGATGGCGAAGGAAGAGTCCCAGAATTTTTTTACTATAATTTCTGAAGCATAGGGCAAAGTTAGAATGGGTCCAGCCTTCCTGTATATAATTAATGGGTGAGCTCCAGTGTGTGAGTTGAAGCTTGACCTAATGTACAAGTAAGATCACAGGCATTCCGTAAAAAAAAAAAAATGAAAAAAAATGAAAAGAAAAAAGAAAAAGGGGGTTCGCCTATACTTTTCTCATGATCTCAATATTTTGGAGTAAAGAATATATGAATACTGAATGCTACGGAAAAACTATGAGAGCAGGGAAGAAAAATGAAATAAAAAGACTGCCAACAATACAAAAGGTAATACAAGATGGTCTCCACACCGATACCCCTTCCCATACACCAAAATGGACTCACTTCTTCCCATACGCAAATACAATGTACATACCAATATTGATCGAAATCGGATTAGGCACCGAGAAATATTTGAAAACATGTACAAACAGCCCAAAACCACCCCGATTACAATAACAAGGCGCCACTAGAAATACAGTAACCATGAAATTTTAGATCACTCTCCGGATGTGTGAGGAAACTGGGAGATTGTTACGGGAATCTCTGGGGGAAATAACTGTGGAAATATGGGGGATTGCTTAGGGACTATCTGGGGAAATTTGGGTGATAATTTAGGGAACATCTGGGGAAATTTGGGAGATAATCTAAGAAACATCTGAGGAAATTTTAAAGATTTAGGGAACGTCTGGGGAAATTTGGGAAATCATTTAGGGAACATCTGGAGAACTTTGGGATATCATTTAAGGAACTTCTGAGGAAATTTGTATCATTAAAGGAACATCTGGGGAAATTTGGGACACCATTTGGGAACCTGGGTGGGAAATAAACTAGGGAATTTCCTGCGATTCTTTTTACATCTTGGCTTAAGGGAACATTATAGGGGCCATCTGCGCTCCATACCTCCCTCGTGAGACAGGAGTGGGTAGGTGCCGGAATTTACAGGCTGTAGTATTGGTATTCGCGGTATTTATGGCGCAGGGTAGAATTTGCTTATGAAGGGCGGTGTGGCTAGGGGAGAATTTATGGCCAGACGAAGTTGCCGGTGGGAGAAATTGGTGGTGAGGAGAATTTAGTGGTTTATAAGATGTAGTGCTGGGAGGGGGGTGTGGACAGGGGGTGGGGGGCGAGGTGGGGAAGATATATATATTGGTGGTGGGGAAAAATGGTGGTTTATTTTGGTGCTGGGGAAATTTTTTTAGGATATCTTTATGGGAAAAATTAGTGGAAGGGATATCTAAATGGGAAAAACTTAGTGCAAAGGAAAAACTATAGTAGGAGAAATCTAGGTGGGGAAAACTGATGGTGGGGAAGGGACTGGTGGTGGGGAAATAAGTGGGGGGGATAATTGGTGGTGAGGGAAACTTAGTGGTTAATAAGATGCAGTGCTGGGGGAGGTCTGGACAGGGTGGGATGGGGGAAATATATCTTGGTGATGGGGAAAAACCGTGGTGTATATTGGCGGTGGGAAATCTGGAAATTCTGTCTACATAAAAACAATTGTGGTGGGGAAAAAAAAAGTGGGAAAAAAATGGGCAGTACCACCACCACCACCATGACCACCACCATAAATACCATCACCACCACCACCATACCATCACCACCACCACCACAACTAGACCATCACCATCACATCACCACAAACAATGCTAACATGAACGACATTCTCCTAATCACCATCACCACCATCATAACAGCACCATCACATAGAAAACCACCACGTTCCCACCATCCACATCTGCACCACAACTACCACACCAACACCACCATCACCATCACCAACACAATCTCCACCCCAAACCAAACATATAAATTTATCACCACGGAACTACCTACACATCCATATGGGAATTTATATAAGGCAAAATATATTCATGGGCTATAATCCAATGCCGATCCGTACAATAGCCTCAATTACTTCTATACAACATGTGTGTGACAGGTATATAGTTGTTCAATTATTCACTTATTTTTGTAATGATAATAGGTATGAAGAAAATAATAGTAATAAGAGTAAAACTGCAGTAATAATAATAATAATAATTAATAATAATAATAATAATAATAATAATAATAAAATCCCAGAACCCCTTCACTCCGAGGACGTTTTTGTAGCCTATCAGATATCATTCAAGACACTCGTTTCATGGACACTAACAAAATAATAATAATAATAATAATAATAATAATAACAATAATAATAATAATAATAGTAAATCCCTTAAATCCATTACGACACTAATAATAATAATAAAAATAATAATAATAATAATAAAAATCCGTTACATCCATTACAACGACACCACTCTGGTATATGGGATTACTGGACGATTTTATTCAGCTTACGATTTCCCGTGGAAGTGAAAGGGTCAATGTAGGCTTTATATGATCCCTTACAGCTCGAAAAATATACACAAAATTGATTCGTGTTGAGAGTCACAATACAGAACCTTCTTTGCGATGACTTTTTTCACTCTTAATACAAACAAACATTTTTATTTTGCTGTTCAGGGTATTTTACAGGCTGAGAGATTTGACTGAGCGCTCATTTGATCCAGCGCTCATTTGATCCAGCGCTCATTTGATCCAGCGCTCATTTGATACTGCGCACATTTGATGCTGCGCTCATCTGATTACTGCGCTCATTATCCCTTATAGTATAATGTTTTCCCTATTTTGATTATGCAGTCGTTCAGAGGCCGCAAGAATTAAATGACATCATCGTTCTGAAACGGTTAATAAAACTATCAAAAACATGGGGAGACAGTACAGATCAGCAGTGTGTGTGTGTGTGTGTGTGTGTGTGTGTGTGTGTGTGTGTGTGTGTGTGAGAGGGGGGGGGGATGGGGAGGCTCTGAGATGAAGGTGGAGGGATGGCTTTGATTCAGAGACGCAATTACGCTACAAGATATGAGCGTGTGTCAAACAATGCAATTAAGAACGATTTGTCTGTGATTACTGCCTATAATTACTAACGCCAAATGATCTCTGGAAGCGCACGGATGAAGTGGACGGATTTCGTCAGTCCATCAGGTTCATACACATCAATCATAAAGTACAACATCACAACAACAACAACAACAAAACAACACTACACAACACAACAGAACACCATACAACACAACGACGATGACGATCAGAATAGGAAAAAAAAAAAACAGGAAAACAAAAAACAAAAGCACAATACATAATAACAAAACTAACACAAGAAAACAGCAAAAACAATAACCTATAATACGAGCCGAACAGTAAATCATTTGGGCATACTGCATAGACTCACCGAGGATTTACTCTAGTATGTTTGCTATGTTGTTTATCGTTTAGTACAATAACTAATAGGCTGCATCTGTGTGAATGAGACTGTTGAGCATTTATTCTAAGCTGACAAAGCCTCTAACTCGTATCACCTAAACCCGTGTCACCAAAGTTTAATGGCCAGGTATAGTCAGACTGGGAGAGACGATATAAAGAACAACAAGGACGCCTAATTCTTACCCCATATCTAAAAAGTTTGTCGAATTTCAAGGGTGGTACTCTTGTCGGTTGAGGAAGCACCTTAACGCCTCTTCCTAGGCGATTTATTAGGCTTCTTACACCTACTTTCCTCTTCTGTGGTATATAAATCCTTCAAACATCGCCCTACTATACTTAATATCGTACAAAATGGTATTAACCAGCCTTATCCAGAAATAAATCACTGAGGAAGAGGTATTAGGGAGCTTCATCAACCGACGAGAATACGAGCCCAAAATACGAGTGACTCAGTTCCCTTAAAAAAAAAAAAAAACTATACTGCTCTACATCCGGCGACACAAATAATTAGGGCAACGTCATGCATATATTTAAAAAGTTTTTTTCCGGACAAAAATACTGTTCCACTTCATTATGATACGTGGCTGAACAGTTAATAAACATCTTCAAATCTCAGTCATGTCATCTTCAAAACTCAGGCCTGCCATCTTCAAAAAGCAGTACTGTCATCTTCAAAACTCAGCAGTCAGCTTTAAAATTCAGTCCTACCATCTTCGGAGCCTAAAACGCTTTACAAAACATCTTGCATGAGTTTCATAATTTTTCAACAATGATGTGGTGCTCCTGTACATTTTATTGCTCGTTTGATTATTAGAAGTGTAATTACCGTATGTTTTGCCTTTTCGATATAACTGGAGGTATTATTATTATTATTATTACTAAAAACACAAAGCAAATTCTTACTAACCTTTTCTCCCTTGCCAACAGCTAACACTCTGGTATAATATTCACTGCCGCGTAGCACCTGGAGGAAGAAGAAACTAGCATTAAACCTACAGATTATGAAGACAAACCGAAATCACAAATACACCCAGCCCTGATGAGACGTGAAAAATGCACTTATTTAATCTTTAAGAATCTGACAATCTCTCTCGAACAAATCAAGAAAGAACTAAAGGTCTATAATCAAATACTATTAATTTTAGTTCATTTTTCTCTATGGGTCGCCATACGAATTAGGTTAGGACACAATGGATATTTTCAAATAAATCTTTAAAACTGTCTAGCAATTTCTGCGGACTACTTTGCAGCCATTCTTACAATATTATTCCACCTACACTCAACTGAAAGAACTAATGGAGGTGGGAGGCGAACTTTCTGCCTTACCACCTTTCATTATACTTCACTCAACTTAACTTGATCCAGATTCTCTTCTTTTGCAACTTATTTCCAACAGCTAAATGACAAAATCAGACGATGCAACAAGCTGTACACATCATTTCATATTATTTCGTGACTATGACATATTCTGACCTCTTGTTATAATTCAAGGTGGAGAGATGTCAATTTTAGGCTACATAAGAGAGCACTTAAGTACAGCTCTATCAACACAAACAACACTGTCAAATCAAGCCTCGATGAACACAATGGAGATAGCAGAGATACAGGTGGGTCAGTCACGTGGTAAGAGAAGTGAGCTGCTGACCAAAAGGATAAGAGGTCGATTACGAGTTGGAGCTGGGAACAGTTTGATGAGCTGCATTTCGTTGAAACAATTATTGCTGATCTTCCACAAGACACTCCCTAATACAGTAACATTAGTTCTGAATGTGGAATCATGTATAAAAAAAAATGTAGGTAACTGCGTCAAGGTGTTTACAAGTGAAGGACACCGGAATGTAGTAGACCTGCTGGGACAAAAGGCTGTCAAATCTAGGCTCTCAGTTGGATTTAAAAAAAAAAATAGAGACGACAATTACAGCTTACATTGGTTTGTGCATTACCTAGTAACCAACATTATCTTCATCCCTCCCACATTGGCACTACTACCACCACCGTTACTACTGAATACCAGTCATCACTACCATTACACTCCCAATTAATTGCAGTAGTCAACATTTACCATTTACCACCATGGAAGCGTCTACGTCCAATCAGCAACTCGGCCAGAATAAACAGCGGTAGTTACAAGAAAAAAAAAAAAAAAAAAGTTGACAGACCATTTGATTATGAACAAGACAAAACAAGAACTAGCTAAGAACAGATTTAAAAAAAAAAAAGTGAGATAAAAGATGTGAAAATGGAGAGACAAAGAAAAAGAACTGAATATGCTAAACCAAAATTTGTATGTACACAGAAGGGGAAAACTTAGTGTGAATGGGAATTGGGAAGTGTGTGTGTGTGTGTGTGTGTGTGTGTGTGTGTGTGTGTGTGTGTGTGTGTGTGTGTGTGTGTGTGTGTGTGTGTGTGTGTGTGTGTGTGTGTGTGTGTGTGTGTGTGTGTGTGTGTGTGTGTGTGTGTAAAAATGAGAGAGCGAGAGGGAGAGGGCGGTGTATGCAAAGTAGCAGCCACAAAATGGATGGAAAGATTATGGGTGCAGTGGATCAAGAATGGCATGAGTGAAAGAGTAAGTTGGCATACAAATGTGGCTGTTTGTGTGTGCATATGCTCCCACCCACGATAGCGAAATGGAGCGGCAGAGAGAAATTCAGGACGGGTCTGGAACTACGTATGAAAAGTTGTAGCCGATGCGATACGATGATTATGGAAGGTGATCTGAATGCGAAAGTTAGGGATGAAAAATTTGAGGAAGTGATGGATTGATGGGAAGGGAAAATAGAAAATGGGATGTTTTGATGGATTTTGTGTGGAGAGGGGATAATGTATAACTCACTCTCACTCTCCCCCCCTCTCTTCCATTCTTATCTTTCATTTACTACCCCCCTTCAATTAATTTTGGAATCATTTATGACTTGTGATAGTCAATTTTTGAGAAAGTTAATTATTTTACATACTGTACCCCCCTTGAACAACAACGTGTACCCTGATTTAGACAGCACTGTACTAAACCCACATCACTACCACTACTTCCTTTCTCTAGCACTACCATCTCAAGCTACCACCATCACAACAACCATCACAACTATCAACACTACTACAACAACCATCACAATTATCCACACCACCACAAAAACTAAAACAACAATCACCTACCACTACCACAACCATCACAACCACAACGACCACCATCCCCACCACAACCACAAATATCACTACCATAACTACCACCATCCCCTACCACAACTAACATCAGCACTATCGGTACTACCACTATCCCCAACAACATTATGAGAAAGATAAATGAGGACAGTACAAGTTTTACACGTTACTACTACCACACCCACCACTCCAACCACAACTACAACCATCACAACCACTAGCCCAACCATCGCAAGAGCACCACAACCACCACCATCCTCAAGCACAACCACCCATAGCAACCATCAACCACCACCAAATCCAACAACTCTAACCACAACCAATATCAACAACCACACCTCCCCAACTACCACCATCCTCTACCACAACCACCACAATCCTCCACCACAGTACTAAGCCGATAAGAGAGGCGATGGAGTGATTGTTTCCCTACCACACTACCACAATACCACACAAAATGACTAATTCTCAATAGTACTTTTCCAGGATACGCCAAAATCTGAGAGGATTTTTTGAATTCGTTGTCGACAGGGGGATGAAAAATGGGGAAAATGGGGGAGAAGAGGACAGGAGAGAGAGAGAGAGAGAGAGAGAGAGAGAGAGAGAGAGAGAGGAAAATGAAAATGACCCACATACCAAGAGAAATGTAATTAGTTCCGAATTACATTAAAACCAAAGGCCAAATTTTCCGCGTTTCAAAATTACGAAAAAATAAAAATAAAAAATGGAAAAAATAACTCCTGAAAATATAGTTACTCCCACAAAACACAAAAACGGGCGTTATGGCTTTCAATTTCTCTCTCTCTCTCTATCTCTCTGCACAAACATCCTACTCTCTTTTATCAACCCAAACACATTATTCTTTCTCTTTCAGTCGCCACTTTCACTCTTCTCTTTTTTCTTTTTTCTCTCTCCCTTTCATTCCTGCCTCTCACTTCTCTCACCAATATAAGTATACACTCCCCCGCTCTCTCTCTCTCTCTCTCTCTCTCTCTCATCAGCGCAAAACACTTTTTGCCGTCGTCTCTCCCCTTCTTCATTTTTCTTTCTCCCTCTCACCCTGCATTTCCATATTCTATCACTCTTTCTTTTTCCTTTCCTGAGAGACAGATAGATGGATAAACAGAGACAGACACGGATGACAGAGAGAGATAGACAAACATATTGACGGAGAAAGACATATGGATAAACAGATGAGACGGATAGACATGGGATGGATATAGATGGATAGACTGAAACCTACGCATAAATTGATTGAGAGAGAGAGAGAGAGAGAGAGAGAGAGAGTACAGCAGGGGAGACCAATGCAGAGCTGTGTGAAGAGTACAGCAAATCGAATTACAGTACAGCGAAATGAAATGAAAAGCAGACTAGATATAAACCAGAACAGAAAACAGAAAAAAATTAAAAAACACAGCTGTCACACACTCTCTTATCCCTGATCAACAGCCGGTCAGAATAAAAGACAAATCTGGTTCATGATGTAAAAATAGAGTGCGATGTGGTGGTGATGGTGGTGGTGGGGGTCGGTGTGGTGGTGGTGGTGGTGGGGGTGTGTGGAGAAATGTGTTATTCAGAAAACAATGTCTTTCTCTTAAGCCCAGAGTGTCGGCAGTAAATTCAACTATCAGAGCTTGGCCAATAAAGTGGGGGAGTGGGAGTGGGGGTGGGGAAGTGAGTGGAAGTATGATGGGGGAGTGAAAGTGGGGAGAAGGAAGGGAGAAGGGGATAGGTAGGAGAGAGGGAGGGAGAGGGAGAGGGGAAAGTAGAGGGGGAGGGGAGAGGATGGGGAAAATAGAGGCAAAAGGGAAGGGAAGGGGATGGGCAAGGTGGGGGCAAAAGGGAAGGGAAGGGGATGGGGAAGATGGAGGCAAAAGGGAAGGGGAGGGGAGAGGGAAGGTGGAGACAAAGGGTAAGGGGATGATGGTAAGAGAGAGAGAGAGAGAGATAGAGAGAGAGAGAGAGAGAGAGAGAGAGAGAGAGAGAGAGAGAGAGAGAGAGAGTGGGGTCCATCAAAGAGTAAATATAGAAACTAATACCGACTGGATAGGAAACATGATAGAAGAGAGGGCACTGGGGAGAGGGGGCGAGGAAAACACTCCTTTCACCTTAACTTGGCCCAAATTTTCGTCGGTTGCAGATTATGTCACGCAGGTCAATGGCAATAAATAAATAAAGAGACGAATACTAGAAAAAAAAAAAAAAAACTTGCTCTTTCACATCCTTTTCACAGCACCTCTTCGTGACTAGCATTACATTCTAGTACTTCATCACTACAACTCATCACTCAAGATGGACAGATGCCATGTTTTAGGCCAAGTAACTGAAAAGAGCACAGAAAAGGAGAGGGAATGGATAGGTGGAAAGGAAGAGTAAAGAATAAGAGTAAATATGGATAAAGGAAGATCGATTACAAAGGGAGGAGTACGAAAAAAAAAATGGTTATGGAAAGAGACAAGAGATGAAGAGGGGGAAGACTGGACGGAGAAAGAGAGGGAGAAGCAGGAGAGAAGAGAGATGGGAATCAGAAGGAGAAAGAATAAGTGTCAAGAGAGTATAAAAGAGAAGGGGAGAAGGTACGAGCGAAAAAGTAAAATTATAGACAGATACACAGACAGATATAGAATAATAAATACATACATCCATACAGAGAGAGAGAGAGAGAGAGAGAGAGAGAGAGAGAGGTTGTAAAATGAAGGAATGTGACATAAAATAAAAATATGGATATAAACATAAGCACGTTTTATCTTACACACTAGCGCTCTCTCTCTCTCTCTCTCTCTCTCTGAATCACATACATTAACATACCTATACTCTGCCTCGCGAACGCATACTCACACATGCCAAACATCTCTACCTTTGTCTGAGGAAAAAAAGAGCCAAAAAAAATCACAAACAACAGAAATACACAAAAAGGAAAGCATACAAAGAAACAGAAGCAGAGTAAGAAAACAAAGAGATAGAGAAAAAAGTAAATATGACTAGGAAGGAGGCGACAATGACAGATAAAAACGAATGAAAAAAAAAGACAGGAGAGGGAAACGGAGCATGAAACGAAGAGGGATAAAACGAGAAGTGTTGAAAAATCTAGGAAAATACAAGGCGAAGGAAAGGCGAGAGAAAGCGAACGACAAAGAACAGATAAAAATGATGGATGGCAGAAAAAAGATGAGGAAGAATGGAAGACTGGAACGAGAGTTGAAGCAAGACATGCGAAGGAAAGGAAAGAGATAAAGGAAAATGGGCGATGTAAAGAAAAACGAAGATTGATGGGAAGAGAAAAATGAAAGTGGAAGGGGGGAGAGAGGTTTCGTGTAAAAAAAAAAAATACATCCCTTCCTCCCAGTATATATATATATATATATATATATATATATATATATAGATAGATAGATAGATAGATAGATAGATAGATACAAGACAGACTCTCTTCAAGTACAGTGGGTCTATTACTATCAAAGTTCCTGTGTAAAGTCAAATAATAATAATAATAATAATAATAATAATAAAATAACCGGATCAAAATATTAAATCATATCACAATAAAACTAGCACAAACTGAAAACACCGACAACAAAGACAGCAACAGCAGCTACCCCATGCAATGGTGTGACATGCATTAACATTCATCCAAACACCCACCCACCCAAATAAACAGCCCCAACTTTCACAAACGAACAAAATTAAACTCTCAGTCACAGTCAACTGAACCTATCGCAACAACTGATACCCAGCTGACCACTCTGGCGCATTTGGTCTAATCTGACGGAGATTCGTACCCCTTTTCACCACAGCTGCTGGCCAAGTGAAAGGTGAATTAGACACTCAACCCAGGAAATTCAAAACTATCTCCTAACAGCGGTTCATCAAACCACGCAAAAACAAAGTATTCGATTATCAAGAGTGGCACAAAAAATTAATTGATCATTTGATATTGGAAGTGTTACTGATGAGGAACATGTCAATTGATGTAAGCTTGATCTGTTTATCCAGCATCCATGATTTAGTTATTTGAGATGCATCCTCTAAACGGAAAAACAGTTAACTTGGAAAAGCTGCCGAAAAACAAGTATACAGACACACGAGTATGGAAACGACTGGTATAACTAGACATACTGGGCTACAGAAGAGAAGGAAACATTACATATAGTAGAAGAAAATAAAGCTATGGGTGAATGAGAAGAAATGACAAAGAGCAGTCACAAACAAAAAGGCAAGAATGAAAAAGCGCGAAGAGGAATGGCCAGTTAGTGCAGTAGCCAGCTGACATACACAGCAGTCCCTCCCAGACCCCAGCCCTACTCTATCACCTAGCCTCTCCTACCTACCCTAACACTTACCTTCTTCCACCTACCCACCCTCCTAGCCAAGTCCCTCCAATCTTTACTTCTCCCCAACCCCCACCCTAGTCTCCACCATTCCCCTCAGTTCACCCCTAACCACTTCCTACCTATCCCTCCCCCACTCTAACCCATTTAAACCAACATTACAGTCCCCCACCCTCCACCCTATATGAACCTAGCCTTCACTCCACCTACAACAGTAGCGCTACAGTCCACTCACCTCCCTCCCCCATTAACCAACTCCCTTCACTCTGTCCACTCCATACCCCACTCACCTACACCAACTCTCATTCACTCACCCTCTCCCCCCCTCTTCCCCCAACAACATACCTTTCCACCCCCACACTCAACCTATGCCTCCCCTCCCCCTCTCCCCAACGCCCCCCACTGCCAGCACCCACATTGAAGTACTGGCGAAGCCTTTTATTCCCACCAACGTGTTCACCTGAATCACCCCGCCAAACCCCTCCTTTTTTCCATCCACCTAGCATTTCTCTCTCTCTCTCTCTCTCTCTCTCTCTCTCTCTCTCTCTCTCTCCTGGGGGATGCTAAAAACTTTTCCTGGTCATGTTAAGTTCTGAGGATATTTGGAAAGAAAACTGAGGCTGGGATGAGAAGGCAGGAAAGAAAGTGGATTTAGCTGAATTGGAATGAGAGAGAGAGAGAGAGAGAGAGAGAGAGAGAGAGAGAGTGTGCCAATATACCATCCTCCATGTCTGCTTCGTTTTTGTTTTTTTTCCTTTTTTTTTTTATGTATTCTTTTACATTCCAGGCTTTCCTTAAAACTATAGCCCATTAACCCTTTGACAGCCAAAAAATCTCCCTCCTCTGAAAAAAAAAAAAAAATCGCAAGACGGTAGCCAAAGAGAGAGAGAGAGAGAGAGAGAGACCACCATTGCGAAAAGACCAACAAGGAAGGTATAACTGACCAAGGTAATCTTTAACACCCGCATTCTCGTAGGTTAAAGAAGCTTCCCAACACCTTTTCCTAAGCGATTTATTTTGCTTGTTACACCTTCTCGTCGGCTGAAGAAGCCCCCTAACACCTTGTCCTCGGCGATTTATTTTCTTCTTACACTTTACTGTCCCATGCTGTGTTACATAAATCCTTTCAATATCGCCATACTCTGCATAAATAACGTACAAATGGATATTAACAAGCCATATCCAAAAATAAATCGCTAAGGAAGAGGTGTTGGGGAGCCTCTTTACTCGGCGAGAATATTGGCCTAAGTCTCATCAGAACGAGTGGAATATCCGAACTTGGGAACCTAGTGTATAAGGGCGAAAATAAAATATGACGTTCTCGTACTGAAACCCGTCTAACCACTTCACTCCGAGAGGTCTCATTTTATAATTAACAATAATAATAATAATAATAATAATAATGGTGACTCGCGCTGAAGGGGTACACAGTTTTCTAGTCAGTGAAACGATTATCAATATTAGCTGCTGCTTCTTATAATTTCGTTTTCTTTATTTTATCCTTAGTATACGCAGAAAAATTTATTAACCTCTGGATCACTTTTCGAACAAGATTGGTTACACAGAACTTTTAAATAACAATTTTTAAGCAGAGTAATATCGTCGGGTGGTTGCAGGAATAACACAAAAATAACGTCCCCGGGCTGAAACATGGATTAAATAACTCTGCGATATTATGGCCTCAGACAGAGAATAAAGCTGGAATTCCTCCTCACAAACTCTGCTCTGAAATAAAACATGCGAACAAATATTTCACGGTTTTTTTCCCCAGGCTGAACTCTCTCTCTCTCTCTCTCTCTCTCTCAATCCGTAAAGTTAATCAAACAAGCGCAGAAGACCCACAGGTGAGGTGGAGTTAGAAATCATTCTTTCCAAGGGTTCTTCCAGGAGACTATTTATCGCAACTATTACTATTTTGTATACGATGAGATATATCCTGGAAAACACACACACACACACACACACACACACACACACACACACACACACACACACACGAGTGAAAACATACCGTCCAGGAAATGAAAATCTTACAGCCAGCCCCCCCCCCCCAAAAAAAAGGAAACCTGGAGAGAAACCTAATCCACGAACCCCCAAGCCGCCAGAACACCCCCCCCCCCGACAGTAGACGTCGGGGGGTGGGGGTGGGGAGGGGGGGGGATAGAAGTAGGAGACAAGACGCGACGGGTGGGGGTGGGTGGGGTTGTGGGGGATGACGGAGAAAAGAGATATGGGAAAGGGAGGGGAAACCTGACGGGAAAGGGAGAAAGACCTGGAAGAGAGAGAGATGGCATGAGACGGAAGCGACAGAATGTGGGAAGGAAGATGTGGGGAAAGAAAATGAGGAAGCAGGATGAAACAGGGAGGGGGAGGGAAAACGGGGAGGGAAAACAAGGGAGAGAAAAGTTGAGGGAAAACGGGGAGGGAAAACAAGGGAGAGAAAAGTTGAGGAAAAAGGGATGGACGGGGTAAGAAAAAGGGGCTCAAAGGTAGACGAAACAGACAAAACGGAAAGACTGAAAGAGGGAAAGATGGAACGGCAGAAAAGAAACAAAGATAGGGGGAGAAGAGGTGGAGGAAGAAGAGGTAGGAGAGAGACGAGGTAAAAAGGGGAAGAAAAGGTAAGAAGGGGAAGAAAAGGTAAAAAGGGGAAGAAAAGGTAAAAAGGGGAAGAAAAGGTAAAAAGGGGAAGAAAAGGTAAAAAGGGGAAGAAAAGGTAAAAAGGTGAAGAAAAGGTAAAAAGGGGAAGAAAAGGTAAAAAGGGGAAGAAAAGGTAAAAAGGGGAAGAAAAGGTAAAAAGGGGAAGAAAAGGTAAAAGGGGGAAGAAAAGGTAAAAAGGGGAAGAAAAGGTAAAAAGGGGAAGAAAAGGTAAAAAGGGGAAGAAAAGGTAAAAAGGGGAAGAAAAGGTAAAAGGGGGAAGAAAAGGTCAAAAGGGGGAAGAAAAGGTAAAAAGGGGAAGAAAAGGTAAAAGGGGGAAGAAAAGGTCAAAAGGGGGAAGAAAAGGTAAAAAGGGGAAGAAAAGGTAAAAGGGGGAAGAAAAGGTAAAAAGGGGAAGAAAAGGTAAAAAGGGGAAGAAAAGGTAAAAAGGGGAAGAAAAGGTAAAAAGGGGGAGAACAGATAGCTGGGGAAGAAGAGGTGGGGGGAGAAGAGGTAGGTGGGGGGAGAAGAGGTAAGTGGGGGGAGAAGAGGTGGGGGAGATATAGAACTCACAAGAGGTGGGGATGGAAAAAAATAACCGGTGGGGGGATGGGGGTCGAAGGGGTGAAGGGGGGGGACGCAAAGAAAATACGGAGGGAGATACGAAGACGTGGGGAGGAAGATGGTGGGGAGGTAGTGAGTGGGGGGCTAAATCAGTGTCCCCTCCAACACTTTAATATCGACGCTTATTGGAATCCCATATTGCTTGGTAGGCGTGATGACTTCCGCTCTCACCGCTCATACCACACCGCCGCGACGCTACGGGAAGATGGCTGGGTTTGTGGCTTGTTTGGCTTGTGTTTGGATTAGTAGGTTGTTAGCATGTGTTTGTGGTTGGCTGGTGCTTAGTTAGTCGTCTGTTTTGTATCTTAGTTACGGTGGTCGCAAGATACTAGCAAGTTTACTATTACCTCGTGTTAGTTTTTATTTGCATTCGACTTCTAATTATAAGACTTAAAAAGGGATATTCTGGTTCTTCCAATACACATACTCCATTTCCATTCATCTTGCTTATTTTTTTTTTCCTACGTAAGCATTTATTCAGACTATAACCTTGCTACAAACCACTTATATCTATGCCTATGCAGTACCCCTTTAATAGCTAAAAGTATTGCTCGTATTATCCCACTAAAGTCATTTGCCATTAAGTATAGTAAAACAGATAGCCTTGGTGCGGTCGTAATAACAGCGAGGTTAAGTAAAGATTTGAGTCTTCATAAACTATTCCTTTACTCCATACGTATATTACCTGTTTATCTGTGTTCGTTTACTGATTCATTATTTACCCGTTACAGCGTTTAGTTATTTATCTACTTCTTTACGCACTGACATTCACTTCTTTACACAGTCTGAATTATTAACTGAATCTGCCACACCTCTCCAGTTCAGAATTATAAAATATACGTTCACACACGATTTTAAAAACAGTTTAGATTCAGTTAAAAATTTATATGAATAAACAAATTAATGCCCTGCATTGTTTTCCTTACAGATAATATCGCTCTTCAATATTCACTGGATATTTGGTCTTGTTCTTTTGTTAACGATTAATAACTTTAACTACAGGGAAGGAATTCTTGGTGTTATTATTTTCTTCTCCCTTTCATCATCATCATCATCATCATCATCACCATTACAACCAAAATTGCCACTACCACGCCATCACCAATACCACCACCACCACCACCATGAACTTTACTCAAACCAGTAGTAGTAACTGCAACCCCAGGCTCATATGAACGTGAACCCGGTGAATTGCAGGTCTTAGTTATCCCTCTTCCACAGTCAGCCATCTTCCTTTCCGGGGACAGAAGGGGGACTGGGGGACGTTTGTATACCCTCTCCAGCACCTGCCAAGCGACACACACACACACACACACACACACACACACACACACAAACTCCATCCCCCCAAACACACAACCTCCACCCACACACACACGCCAAAAATTTCCTCTCCGCATCTCCTACTCGGGTGTCCGCGCTTACATAAGTGATTCGCTGCCAGTTACCTGCTTCCAACCTGACAGAGGCGAAAAAACAGAAGGATGATCTTACTGACAGGGGCTCTTCTATAATTAACCCCAGTAAATTGAGTTGCAATAAATGGGAATGAGTTGATGATGGTTTATGGTGCCATGGTGGCTGGGATATTGGGAATTGGATGATGTAAAATGGTGGGGGTGTCGAGGGTGAGGTGGGGTGCTGAGGGTGAGATGGGAGGGTGAGGTGGGGTGTTGAGGGTGAGGTGGGGTGCTCAAGGTGAGGTGGGGTGTTGAAGCTGAGGTGGGGTGTTGAGGGTGAGGTGGGATGTTGAGGGTGAGGTGGGGTGCTGAGGCTGAGGTGGGGCGTTGAGGGTGAGATTGGATGTTGAGGGTGAGGTGGGGTGTTGGGGGTGAGGTGGGGTGTTGGGGGTGTGGTGGGGTGTTGGGGGTGAGGTGAGGTGTTGAAGGTGAGGCGGGGTGTTGAGGGTGAGATGGGAGGGTGAGGTGGGTGTTGAGAGTAGTAGTAGTAGTAGTAGTAGTAGTAGTAGTAGTTCCCTAGGCAGTCTGACCGAACAGCCCCGAGTCCCTTAGGAAAGCCATGGCCGAGACCGGGCTTTCCCACAGAGCTCTCAAAGAGTGTATGTTGTGTTGTTGGCGTAGGTGATTGTGTGCAATGCAGTCTTCCATAATATGCTTAATAGTATGAGGTGCTGTGCTGCATCCTGGACAGGCATCAGCGACGGAGTCATCCAGCCTCTTCTGGTAACTTAAGAGGGGCTGGATGGTGCCCACATCTCAGCCTGGCCAGGTGGACTCTGTCTTCACGAGGAAGATAGGATTCAGAAGGGTGGATGTCAGGAGGCCGTGCATGCAGCTGTGTGTTGTCTTCAAGTGACTGAATGGAGCGGCGAGTGATCTGAGTGTGGATATGCTTCTGGAAGCTGGTCTAAGGTGGGCGAGGGGGGAGAGATGACAGTATTTGTGTATGGTATCGTGTGCTGGGTGTTGTTTTGATGTTCCTTGGTGTGGGTGGATGTGCTGCCATGTACTGTAGTGGATGTTGTGGGTTTGTGGAGGCTGCAGCAAGAAACTGGGTGCCTCTCATGTCTGGGTGATCCTTGACCTTGAGGACTTTGGTTTCTTGATGTAGGTGGTCTGTGGGTGTGGTAGCTGTGCAGCCTGTGATTATTTTTAGGGCCTTGTTCTGTATGGTCTGTAGAGTGTTGTAGTGTGTTTTGGTGAGGTTAGAAGCCCAGGCAGGGCTTGCATAATTCATCACTGAACGTATGTATTGTTTGTATACTGTGGTGGTGGTTTCTTTGTTGTGTCCGAATGTTGTATGGGCAAGTGACCTCAAAGCATTGAGTCTTGGTGTTATTTTATTTTTAATGTTTGTGATGTGTTGTTTGAATGACACTGATGTATTGTATGTTACACCAAGGATTTTGGGTGTGTGTGTGTGTGTGTGGTAGTGGAGTGTTGTTTATGGTGAGGTGTGGGATGTGACTATGTTCTGCTGTCCAGTTTGTGAGAAGAGTAACTGTAGATTTGGATGGGGCTATTTTGAGCCTGTTTGTGGTGAACCATTCGTGTAGTGTGTTGAGGTAAGGTTGAATGATGTGTGTAGCTGTGTTTGAGTTTTGGTGTGTACAAGTAAGTGTTATATCATCTGCATAGGAAGCTATGTGTATCTGTGGTGTGTGGGGTGTGGGTATGTCGTGCATGTATAGATTAAAGAGTGTAGGGGACAAAACAGATCCTTGGGGGACGCCGTTTGTAAAGTTTCTGATGTTAGAAGACTGACCGGCAAATGTTACGTGTGCACATCTGCCTGCTAAGTAGTTTGCCAGCCATCTTTTTGTGTTATTGTGCATGTTTGTGTTGAGTATTTTGTTTGTGAGGTTGTGGCGGGGGATGGCATCAAAAGCTTTGCTAATGTCTAGTGTGACTAGCAGTGTTCTGTGTGGTGGCCTAGCTGAATTCATGCCATCGAAAACTCTCTGTGTAAGGTCTGTAAGAAGGGTGTTTGTGGAGTGTAGTGGCCTAAAGCCATGTTGTGACTGGGCTAGGGGAATGTGAGGTGTGACTAGTTGTAGTATCAGTCGTTCAGTGACTTTAGAGGGGGTGCAGAGGAGTGTGATGGGGCGATGTGAGGAGGGTAACGTGGGGTCTTTGTTGGGTTTAGGGATAGTGATGATATTGCCATGCTTCCAGATGTTGGATATTATGTTGTGTGAGTAGCTGTAGTTTGATATGTTGGTGAGTGCTTGTATGCCTTGTGGTCCTAGGTGTTTAAGGTGAATGTTGCTTATGTTGTCTGGTCCACAGGCAGATGAGTGCTTGAGGTTGTTAATGATGTGCTTCGTCTGGTTGTTGAGAGTGAGGTGGGATGCTGAGGGTGAGGTGGGATGCTGAGGGTGAGGTGGGATGCTGAGGGTGAGGTGGGGCGTTGAGGGTGAGGTAGGGTGTTGAGGGTGAGGTGAATGAGAAAAAATTACGAAACAAAAGGAAGGAAGAAGGAGAGAGACACGCAGACACAAAGACAAATAAAGAAAAGCTAACATATATGAGACACAGAAAGACAAGCAAACAAGAAAGAAATAAAAAACAAAGTATAAGATTGAAAGACAGACAGACAGACAGACAAAGTAAGACGTTCAAGAGATAGATGGATAGTTACCGTACATCCGAGAAAGAGAGAGAGAGAGAGAGAGAGAGAGAGACGAACAACACTTACACTTTCCACTACAAAAGACGAACAACACTTACACTTTCCACTACAAAAGACGAACAACACTTACACTTTCCACTCCAAAACAAGACCAAAAAAAAAAAAAAAAAAGCTCAACACAATATATTTTTTTCTCCCTGTGAAACACGACACGAATAAAAAAAAAACTATAATCCGGGAAAAAAAGAAAAAAATAGAAAAAAATCTGAAAAACGAACCTCGCAGATTACAGACGAAGCCGATCCGAAGCCTGAAAGTCTGAATTTTATGTTTTTTAAGTGTTGATTTTAGTTTTTTTTTTTTTTCCTGAATTCAGCGTTTACAGTCTGAATCTGGCGTCAGTAAATCAGTGTGGTGTATTTCTGTCTGAATATAGGGTCTGTTTGTCTTGGTCTGGTTTGTTTGAATTTGGCATCGAAGTCTGAATTTGGTGTCTGAAAGTCTGAAGCTGGCGTCTGTAAATATGAGAATGGTTAATTTATGTCTGACTCTGACGCACGTAAGTCTTCATTTAGCATATTTTAAGGCTATCAGGCATCCAGAAGTCTGATTTTGGCGTCTCTTATTCTGAACCTGGTGTCTGAAAGTCTGAATATCAATTAAGTCAGAATCCATTGTCCTAAGTCTTGTTCCAATACGTCTAAACTCTGTCTCTGAGCTTAAACCTGCCGTCTACATGTAAATTCTGTATCTATATCTGAACCTACTGTAGTGTCTATGAACCTGATTCTAAGTCCCTTTTTGGTAAGTCTGAATCTGGTGTCTAAGTCTCAATTTTCAGGATCTAACTCTGAATCTGGTGTCTGTAAGTCTGAATCTAGCGTCTCTAAGTCTGAATCTAGCGTCTCCAAGTTTGAATCTGCTCGCACGTCTGAATACGGAGTTTGTAAGTTTGAAACAGTTGCTTATACGTCTCAATTCGCCCGACTCACCTCATCAATCTTACTCAACATCCACCAACTCTCTCTAAATCCCAACCCACCGTTTTAAGCACTGATTTCTTGTCCATAAATTCGTATCGAAGCTGAAATTCGTATTTACTCTTCGAACTCCATATCTGTTTCTGAGATATCCATTTTCTATAAAGGTGAAAGCACTGTAACGTACATAGTTCGAAAATCTTATTAAAAATCCATTCTTTGAAGTCTAGGTCTTTCAGAAATATGTAGTTAGCTCTCTGAAATCATGAATGTTCTTAATGTATCAGTTCTCTGTCATTATTATGTTACCAATCTACACCTATCTATCCACTTATTTATCATGTATAACTCTAAGCGATGGACAACGGGACTATGCTACTCAGTCCAGTCATTTAAGGTGAGGGTGATTAGTTGCCCTCCACTGAATGGCATTATATGAGCACTAAACTCAACCAATCCCTTGAGATCAACCCATATGAGCCACATCCAGTGAAGTACCTAAACCCATAGTCTATTTGTTGGTTATAATGTTACTATCAAACACAATAAATGGTTTCACGGAATAAGGGAATAATTTCACTTGCCACTCAGTGTAGAGCCACCTGAGGGAAGCACTAAGTCGAGTGAGTGGATGACCGGCGCACCAGCCTTTAGATGTTTCAGAATCTGGATAAACAAACTGAAATCACAAGCCAACTTCTGAAATCTGAATGCGTTCTCAAGAAACCAGTTGTTCTCTCTCTAAAGGCAAATCGACCCACGAAAAATATATCCATTCTCTTAAGTCCATATCTGCTCTCGGAGATTCGGGTCATCTTTCGAAATCCGCATCCACTTTACAAAATACAGATAAACTTTCAGAAATCCGGATCCGTTATCAGAAAACCCCATCCGCTATCCGAAATCCGAATCCGGTTTTCAGTGAAGTTCGGATTCGGTGCGTGACATTCGGATACGTTGTCTGGAGGTCTTGGGTCAGCTGGTCCGTAAAAACATTGACGCCAAACAAGCCAAACTTCTCTCTCACTTTCCCTGTCGCTGTCTCTCTCTCTCGTTTTCACTTCTGCAGTTTTCTTCCTCGCTTTTTACTTCTTTATGTTCGTCTGTCTCAGTGACACACACATCATTGGGAATCGCACTTTGTTGATTTTTTTCCTCCGTCCCTCGTTCTCTTCAATCTTTTCTCACTTCCTCCCCTCCCCCTCTCAACCTTTCTTTTTTCAATATATATCAACTCTCTCTCTCTCTCTCACTCTCTCTCTTACTCTCTCTATTAATCTATCTCTGCTTTTTTTTTTTCAAAGTCTGATATCCCAATTCTTAAAATTATTTCTTGATCTTTTTTTTATTTTTGTATTTTTCCATTCAGACCTGGAGAAATCTTTGGTTTCCTTCATCTTCCTACAGACTGTCATATATCTAGCCTCTCTCTCTCTCTCTCTCTCTCTCTCTGAGTCGGAAATTTGCTCTCACTTCTCTTATGTCAGTTCTTGCATTTCCTCTCCAACTGATCCTCGAGGTGCATTTGCGATCTTTCATATTTCATCATTTTTTTTTTTTTTTTACTTAATCAAATGGCAGGCTTGACTAGAGTTAATGGGAGTTAATGGAGGTGTGACCTATTTTCGTTGGACATTCTGATGGTCGTCCTTTTATTTTTTTAGTTTATTTACTTCTTAAAATTTGGACTCCAGGTCACGAGCAATTATCTCACACATACTTCCTCTTTCAGTTCTTTCATTTTCTAAAGAGGACACTTCTCCATCTTTTAGTGCGTTTGTGTGTGTGTGTGTGTGTGTGTGTGTGTGTGTGTGTGTGTAAATATATATATATATATATATGCTCTCTCTCTCTCTCTCTCTCTCTCTCTCTCTCGGTCAGAGTTGTTTTCATCCATCCTGCCTCAAAGAAAGGTGACCGCTCCTAACTTCCCAACTATTGCCAAACCTGCTTTGATCTCTCGTTTCCCCCCAAAGTTTTCTAATCTATCTTTATCGGTAAGATTTTGTAACAGCTCAGTACACAAAACCTTTAATCAATTCACCTACAGAGGCCGGGAAGGAGACGCTCTACTGGTTAGCCTTTGACGAATGTTCGAAGTTTCTGTTTTCAAGATTTTTTATTTATTTTTTACCCTGACGACTATCCCTAACCCCTTGTAGCTCAGTTGATGGCCAAATGTAGTCACACTGGAGAATCAATCTGACTAGTAACCAAGGAGACTCATCCCTGTCAGTATCAGGGCTTATCGAGTCATTCACCTAGGACTTAGTTTTCAAGCTGTAGGAGTGGTTCAGTTCCCTCACGTGAAAATACAGTATCACAAGGTACCAATCGTAAGGTATATTGGTCTCTCTCGTTTGATACCTATTGTCAGTATTTTCACTACTTTTTCCGTTCATTTTAGTTCAACTTTTATACATTTTTTTTTCTTTTTTACTAATTTATCAACTGTGGTGCTCTTTACGATCGAAAATTTCAAGGCTCCTTATCTGACTCTCTTTACCTGTCTACTTACGCACCAAGGATTCACACAATCATTTTTCCATTTTCTTCATCCATCAACTGAACCAGCACCCACTATTTATCTCCATTAACACACAAAAACGTTCACCTTTCTATCCGTCTTCCTGCGACAAAATGACAACACTGATTTAGTATTTCCCCCGATAAAGTTCTTCCACCTGTCAATACGTCACAATCTTGCACAAAACCATCTCCCAGTCTTCAGCAACACAGCACTTCTGGAATTTTCTCAACTCCTGGTATTTCTTTTCTCAGGCGTTGTAAACAAATTTCTTTCACTTGTCAATTCATCACAATATTCCCCACAACTATTTCCTCGCCTTCAGCAACACAACACTCTGTTTTCTCAACTCCCAGTATTTCTCTTGTGTGTCGTCTCGAAATATCGCATCTTAACTCTTAACTCAATCAGCTTCAAAGACGTCTGGTGTATTTCTGTGCCTATGGGAGCTCTTTATCCAACACATCATCAAGCTCCTTGCTGAGGTCTTGCTACTTTCTTAAGTGTTTAAGCTTTTCTCGCGTGAAGTGCAAGTAGGGGTAAAAGTTGGGTTCCTATTCCATTGCATCTCCTTCACAGCGCATGTCCGTCACTTTCCGTCCTATCGCATCATAAAAACAGGAATCATCTAAGAACAGAAAAACATAACAAGCCTTTTATGCTAAGGAATGTTCTATACGTGGAAGTAAGAAGTAGAAACAGTGAAATATTACGAGAACTTTTAGCCTCAACTGCACCCACATTACACCTCGTCCCAAAATGTACTAAAGGTTGTCTGTCTTATCTTTTATCCCTTACTATATCAACTTTCATCTTGGTACCAATGCTGCACTAATTTGTCTTTCCTCTCGATGACGCGGAAGTTAGACCAAACACACACTTTTAGCTCCACCAACGGGGTCACGCAGCACCAAACTTACTTCAACTTCCCATTTGGTTCAATTCTCTATTTTCAATCTCTATCCAATATTCTCCATGCTTAACAGAAACGCAGTCTGTTAACTCTGGAAAAAACAATCTTCAGTCCCTTCATCCGTTTCACCAACAGACGACTTAAAAACGAACATCATCAGTCATCCTCAACTAACTGATGGTGACACTTAACATTTTATTACCAGGCCTCACTTGATTTTGCTTATTCTTCACAGAGAAAAAGGGGGTGAAAAGCATCATATATTACTTAGCCCGATTTTCCTATATCCAAATACACAGGTAAATATAGGAATCCAAACAAAATATATAATTCCTACAATCTGAGAAAATCGACAAAATATTTTTCCCTTTTAAAGGTGAAAGCAACAGAAAACAAATCCAGTCTAAAAAAAAAAAAAAAAAAAAAAAAAAAAGGTGTCCGGAAAATATTGAATTGCAGATGAGGGACGGAATAGCCAGATCGGCTGTATGTCAATCCGGATCTCCTGTCAATAATTTACAGGCCTCGTTTGTATGCCTGGATCTCTGTATGATTTTCAGGTCCAATGGTTGAAACCCGGAAACTACTTTGTACACCGGGGCAAAAAATAAATAAATAAATAAATACATAAAAGCGTAATATTTCACTTCTTCTCCTTCACATTTTTTCCTCGGCTGGCTAGTATTTATAAGCTGGGAGGTGCTTGGTATGTTCCCTTACCCACGATGCGTCTGCTGGGAAAGAGTCAGGAATATATTTTTTCCCCCAGTGTAAAGCAGACGCAGCGGAGAAGGTCGCGAACTTTTGTCCCTGGCTGAACTACGTGGAAATGTCGATCTGAATCTACTGTCTCGATGCCCGCATTTGCGATTCAAGTCAGATATTATAGTTCAGATAAGCTTTACCTAATTTCAAATAAGCTGTCTGGAAATCGGAGAGGCTGTTCTTAAATTCAGACCAGCTATTTATGAGATCGATTCAGCTGTTTGTAAAATCAGATGAGTTATGAGTATTTTGGAATGAGTCGTTTGATTTACACGTATTACTTTGTACATTTGTATCTATATCGTCAAGCCTGCGTGCGCACTTTGTAGGATTTCATTTGGTATTCGTAACTTTGCGGTCAATTGCTACTTACTCATGTGGAATTCTGAGCTAACAATTCGAAATTCCAGCCATTCCAAGGACATCTTATACTTTTCTTGAGGGTTTCTCGAAGTGGTATTAGTTTGACTCCAATGCTTCTTTGTTTTTCTTCTCTGGTTGCTTTGTATATATATCCTCTCTCTCTCTCTCTCTCTCTCTCTCTCTCTCTCCTCCACGTCTCAGGAGACGCAAGAGTTAAAGTCGTTTTTGCCTTTCGTTCTCGTCCAGTGACATAATACTTCATCCGCTGGTTTTACATACACACACACACACACACACACACACACACACACACACACACACACACACACACACACACAGAGTGATAATGTCGTTTACGTGCCAGCAAGTATGAAAATTGTGTGTGTGTGTGTGTGTGTGTGTGTGTGTGTGTGTGTGTGTGTGTGTGTGTGTGTGTGTGTGTGTGTGTGTGTGTGTGTGTGTGTGTGTGTGTGTGTGTGTGTGTGTCAGGGAACGGACTGTCTAGTTACTGCCATGTGTCGGATAATATAAGGACGGACAAAAAGAAACATGTTGAGACAAATACACGGCAAAAATGATATTGATTATTTAGAGAGAGAGAGAGAGAATCTGCTGTGGTGCGGTGTGCTTTAAAGACTGTTTTCTTTAACTTTGCATGGTGGTGACTTTGTACAAGATATTTTTTTCTTTTTTTCTCAATGAGGAGCTCGTCTGTGTGTGTGTGTGTGTGTGTGTGTGTGTGTGTGTGTGTGTGTGTGTGTGTGTGTGTGTGTGTGTGTGTGTGTGTCTGTCTGTCTACGTTATTATGTATGTATGTATGTATGTGTACATGTATGTATGTATGCATGATGCATGAATGTATGTATGCATGATGCATGAATGTATGTATGCATGATGCATGAATGTATGTATGCATGATGCATGAATGTATGTATGCATGATGCAAGAATGTATGTATGTATATATGCATGATCTATCAATATATGTATGTATTTACGTATGTATGCATGATGTATGCAAATATGAACGTATTTATGTATATATGTATGTATGTACGTATGTACCGATGAGTACTTATGTGTGCATGTATGCATGCATGTATATATGTATGTAAGTACGTGTATGCATATGTGTGGACGGGTGGACGGCATTCACTCTGCAAGACTTCTACACAGGGAGGAGTCAAAAGCTTCTCGTCTCATTAACTCCCTACGCCTCATTAACCCCTTCTCTCTCTCTCTCTCTCTCTCTCTCTCTCTCTCACGTTATACAAGCTAATGTTCTGAACTCTATCTACATCCCTTCCCCTTCACAACAGACCTACGGTTCCCGGCAGCTAACAACCTCTCATCCCCTGCCCATCTAAACTCAAGTGCAAAAGTTATCTGGTCATTTCAGTCTTTCGTTTTAGGCCTACACAACAGATAGCCTCACAAAGTCTTAATATGAACAATCTCCTTCAATTAACCCCTCTCCCTTCTTAAGATTTAGCCTTTCAGTCTTTCATCTTAGGCTTACACAACATTTTTCCTCAATTAATCTTTCCCCTCTCCAGTTTCTTAATCATTAAAACAACGTGTCTTGAAATCCTGGCACACATGGATCACAATTTCGTTCTCCTCAACTTTGGATCTTAATTCGACTCTTGTTAGACTTTCTGGAGGAGTTTAGAATTTCTGCATTCCTTTAGCCTCTCTCTCTCTCTCTCTCTCTTTCTCTGCTGAAAGATATACGGAGAAAATCAGTGGGACTAAACGAACGTCAGACAGACAGACAGACAGATGACTATGACAAACATCCTGAAAGACATACAAACAGGTTAACGGAGAGAGAGAGAGAGAGAGAGAGAGAGATATGGGGGGGGATAAAAACCTCTCGAAATATCCACTGGTCTATCTGAATATTACTACCTCCAGAGTCGATGAGGGAGAACGGAAAATATCGATCCATTCTGCAATACTTTCATTTGGGGAGGTCTCCGGTTGAGCAATATTTCGCTTTTCTCACTTAGGTATCGAGGGACAGACTTTCATTGGCTTCTATTACACTCAATTTGCTCTAACTTGGCTTAAAACTGCCAACATCGTGAAAACTGAGTAGTACCAAGAGATTAACAGCGGAATATGATGCTAGTCACGAGGAAGTGCTATGGGACGGATGTGAGGCTAAAGTACTCTATCATTAAGCCACAGAGACACGTGAAATAAGCCGCAAAAGGACCAAAATCTGGGCCAAGTTGTGGGAAAAAGAGGTACAGTAAAAACATCAAAGGTTCCATCAAGTCATTCTACTGTAATTCAGATATAGCCTGCTTTGTTTAATATTTAATATATGCACCACCTGAACAACTGAAAAAAATAAAGATACTGTAGTCATAAGATGTGAAAAAATGCATAGGTAAGAGGTGATCAACTAATGATACATTTTTACAGTACTATAAATATGGAAAAAAGGAAAAGCACACACACACACACACACACACACACACACACACACACACACACACACACACACACACACACACACACACGCACGCGTGCGCCGATAAACTTTTAACGCGTCCTACTCCATGGGAATCAAAAGGGAGACTATCCTTTTTTTTGCGAGTGGACAGAAATTTGCTTTTAATCCTTGATACGATTATTATACAGGTGAGCTGTAAATAATGCTCCACTGAACTATCTCGTGTGCTGCGGGGTTTGCTCAGTCTGCTGGTGTGGGCGTGGGTGGGGAAGTGGAAATAAGAAATAATGAAACGATCCGGGACAGACATTGACAACGTTAACTAAGCCGTCCTCTCAAAACTCATTCAATCTTTCAGCCGAGTGGAAAAGGATTGTTATATATTGGCAATCCTATATATATTCTATTTACTTTAAGCCTTTTGAATTACAGGGGTTAAAAATACATCCTTCATTAACGCCTTCACTACAAGACGAATCCCATAAGCAAGAATACCATTAAATACTACGAAGATCTTAAGTAAATATAAAGTCTTAAGGAAATATTTAAAAGCAACATCAACATCTGCATCATTTAAGGTAACTCGTCTAACATCTTACGAATCAGACTTTTCATTTTTTTACTATGGCACCTTAGGTTTTTTTTTTTTTTTCCATTAATTTCAAACTCGAACATTTGGCAATTTAATTCAACAATCCACATCCATTCAACTCCACCCAAATCCACACTCCATCCTGACCACTCATCTCCATCCACTCAACTATTATCACAGCCAAACTCTATCTTCACTCCATCTGAACAATCCATCCACAATCCATCCTATCCATCCACAGTCACTCAAATCCAACCTATCCATCCACATTCACTCATCCACATCCACATGCCATCCAAGTTTCAGCATCACTCACTAGCAACATCTCACACTTTCCTCAGACTTCGTTCTCAAACAAGCACTCTCTCTCTCTCTCTCTCTCTCTCTCTCTCTCTCTCTCTCTCTCTCTCTCTCTCTCTCTCTCAAGGCATCTTTCACACTTCTGCCTCAAAACAACTTATTTCGTATTCCTATCACGTAAAAGGCCTGTTTCATCTTTACATCCCAAAACAGACTCTCTCTCTCTCTCTCTCTCTCTCTCTCTCTCTCACACACACACACACACACACACACACACACACACACACACACCTCACCACACCCACCACATCCTCCAGCAGCTTCCACGTCAACCAAACCCACCTACTCCACCACACCCACGTACACCCACCACATCCACTCGCACCCACTAACTTGGTAGTACCGTCCACCTTCGCAGAGTGGGGTGGAATTTCTAGCTGGCCTGAGAGCTTAATTAACCCCACCCAGCCACTCCCAGGTGATCGTTTGGTGGGTGGGAGTGAGGAGGTGGAGTGGGAGTGAGGAGGTGGAGTGGGAGTGAGGAGGTGGAGTGGGAGTGAGGAGGTGGAGGAAAGTGGGTGTGGAGGTGTGTGGGGGGGATGTAGAGGCCTGGAAAGGGTGTGGGGAGGTGAGAGAGGGTGGATGAAGGGAGGGGAGGATGAATACATGCGTTGAGAAGCGAAGGAGTGGGTGTGTGGGGTGCGAGTAGAGGCGGGAGTAGGGTAAATGTGGGAAAGTGGGAGTGGAGGTGGGAGTAGGGTAAGAAGTGGGAGTGTGGAGATGGAATCGTGGAGGTGAAGTGTCGAGGTGGGAGTAGGGTATGAAGTGGAAGTTTGGAGGTGGGTGTAGGGTAAAAAGTGGGAATGTGGAGGTATGGGTGTGAAGGTGGGAGGGAGTGTGGAGGTGGGGTGGGGGGTAAGAAAAGGGGAGAAATGAGAAGGGAGATGGTGGAAAAAAAAAAAAAAAAACTAAGGAGGATGGAGTGGGGGAGGTGGGGAGGCGGAAGTGCGGGTGGAGAGGCGGGGAGTGGGGGTGGAGAGGAGGGAGTGCGGGAGGGGTGTTTGTGGGAAGCACGAGCGGGAGTAGAGGAGGGCAGTTGTTGTGGGGAGTGGGGTACTGAGGTCTGGATGGGAAGCGAGGATGGGGACGTGGTGTGGAGTAAATGGGAGGGGAGAAGTAAGGGTAGGCAGGAAAGGTAATTGGGATGCAGGTAGGGGGGAGAAGAAACGGGAGGGACTAAGGTGCGTGGGAGTAAAGAGAGGGAATGAAATAGGGAAAAAATGAGAGATACGAAATAATACAACAGTTAGGGAAGAGGGAATTGGAACAGGGGAAGAGGAAAGAGAGGCAGGGGACTAGAAGGGCGGGGAGAATATGAGAAATAAGGAGAGGGAGGGGGGGAAACCGGGGTACAGTTGAGGCATGGAAGAGGAGAGGAGAGGAGAAGCGGGGAGAGGAGTGCAAGTGGGAGTGGGACTACGTGAGAAGAGCGGAAAGGAGAGGAGAGGAAAGGAGATGTGAGTGACATGAAAAGACATAGCCTAAGATAGCAGGGAAGGAAAGCATTTAAGAGGACAGTATGGGAGATGAGATGATAAAGAGAAGAGGGAAAGGGAGAGAGGATGTGGAAGAAAGGAGATTGAAACAGGTGTTGAAAATAAACGACGTATATTGGAAGTTAAAGTGAGCAAGCGGGTAGACATGATTAGATAGATAAACGTAGAGAGACTGAAAGAAGAAAACAGATAAATGGACTTCAATGTGAAATAAATTTAGAGTAGATAAAAAGATAGGCAGATAGATAAGCAAATACAAATGAACAAAAAATAGTCCGTTGGTTTGTTTTTACAGATAAATAGATAGACGGGGGGAGAGAGAGAGAGAGAGAGAGAGAGAGAGAGAGAGGGGGGGGGGAACACAAAATGCCGAATAAATGAATACCTGAGATTGAGGGAGCAAATGAAAGTGAGCCTGAACTAGAGATACCGAAAAAAAAAGAGAGAGAAAGTGAGAGAGAGTGAGAGAGCGAGGGAGGCACTCAAAGTCCGCCAACCCCTCCAAGTTATTCATTAGCAGAGTGGTGTTGGGAAGGGGAGAGGGAGGGGCTGGGAAATGTGGGTGGTGGGGGAAGGGAGGGGAAGGGGAAATTTGTAAGTGAATGAAGTGGGGGAGAGATGGGTGAATGGGGGTTGAGGGAGAGGGTGAGAGAGAGAGAGAGAGAGAGAGAGAGAGAGAGAGAGAGAGAGAGAGAGAAGAAGAAGAAGAAGAGGAGAGACGAGGGGAAAGGGAAGGGTGGGAAGAGGAAGAGGGACACAGTGAGTGAGTGAGGAGGGAAAGGGGGAGGAGGGGAAGGAGGGGGGGAGAGAAATGTGTCAAACAAGGGATGTGAAGGGGAGGGAAAACAGGGGAAATGCAAGGGAAGAGGGAGAAGAGGGGGAAATGAAGAGAAGGGAAAAAGGGTTGAAAAAGAAAGGGGGGGATACAGTGAGTAATGGAAGTGCAAAAAGAGGAGAGAGAGAGAGAGAGAGAGAGAGAGAGAGAGAGAGAGAGAGAGAGAGAGAGAGAGAATAATAATAATAAAGGAAGAGCGAGAGACAAGAAAGTGTCTGAAGACGCAAAAAGAAAAGGAAAGAACGATAGGCTAAAAAAAAAAAAAAAAAAAAAAAAAAAAAACAAGGGCATGAGAACGGGGATGCAAGAGGAAGAAATGCAGAATGAGAAAAGCAGACAGACAAACACGATAAGTGATGAATAAGAGAAGAAGGCGAGTGAAAAAAGAATGAATGAACTGACTGACAGGGGGTGAGAAAGAGTGAGAGAGGGGTGAAAAGAGAGAGGAGAATGACAAAGTGAGAGGGGGGGGGAATGAAAAACTGAGAGGGGGGGGGAATCAAAGAGTGAGAGAGGGGAGTGAAAAAGGGTGAGAAGGATGGTGGTGAAGGAGTGAAAAAGATGGTAGTGAGAGTGAGAGATGGTAGTGAAAGTGCGAGAGAGAGAAGTGAAAAAGAGAGAGATGGTAGTGAAAGAGAGGAAGAGGGAAAGAGTGCGAGTGAGGGGGGTGAGAGAGGAGTGACGGCTTGAATTCATGAGAGCAAGATGAAAGGAGAGGAAATTTAGCAGTGAAAGGAGATGGAGGGAAGTGGAAGAGGAGCGGAAGGGAGGAGGGAGGGAGGGAGAGGGAAAGTGGGAGGGAGGGAGAGGGAAAGTGGGAGGGAGGGAGAGGGGGGGAGGGAGGGAGAGGGAAAGTGGGAGGGAGGGAGAGGGGGGGAGGAAGGCGAGAGGGGAAAGGGAACAAAAAGGAGAAGGTATAACAAAAGACGATATAGATAAAAAAAATAAAATAAAAGAGGCGGAGGAGGAGGAGGAAGAGGAAGAGGAGGAAGAGGAAGAGGATTACACAGGATTACACAGGAAAGCAAACAGCAACAGACCTTATGGTCCTTTCGAGGCTGCTTGTTAGAGAAAACTATGACTACAAGATCTAACTCTACATGTTGAAGGATAAGGATAGGAAAGCAAGAAGGCTCCCCCCACCACCAAACCCTCCAGGAAAAAGTGAGAAAAACCACCATGCAGCATGGAAAAACTGACATGGAAATTTTATAGGAAACATTGGAAAGGAAAAGTCACATTCTATAATACTTTATCTATAAGCTACCCGATAGAGTAACCTGAAAGAGAAAGTAAACAAATAAAATAATAGTTACGGCATGACATTATAAACCAGTTACATTGAGTTAATGGGAAGTCTGTGGACATAACGTGGAAGCTACACACTGCATAGTGTGGATGTTTAGGGGTGGGTGCAGCAGCCTTGCCTGGCGCTTTTAAGGTAGGCAGCAGTCAATCAGGCCCTAGCTCCGTTTGCTCAACTGAGACAAGGAACTCTCCCATGTGGGACAAGTACACAAGTTTCATCCTGAAGCAGTGACCCCTGGTACATTAAAAATCCCGATGGTGGTCACTTGACTAACAGGGACCCCCAGTGATCCACAGCCCATCACAGGTCGAAAGTAAGAGTAGTGACCGTTAACTCAGGGTTATCTGTGCAGCTCCTAATCTGTGCTTATATTGCTTTCTTTGCGCTGGGGAGACTGAAAAGTATATAGGACGGGTGTCTCAGATAAAAGGGGACTGCACAGTGCACAGTGTGGATGTGCAATGCACAGAGTGGATGTTTAGGGGTGGTGCGGCAACCTTCCCTGGCGCTTTTTAGGTAGGCAGCAGTCAATCAGGCAATAGCTCCGTTCACTCCACTGAGACAAGGAACTCTCCCATGTGGGACAGTACACAAGTTTCATCCTGAAGCAGTGACCCCTGGTACATTAAAAAAATCCCGATGGTGGTCACTTGACTAACAGGGACCCTCAGTGATCCACAGCCCATCACAGGTCGAAAGTAAGAGTAGTGACCGTTAACTCAGGGTTATCTGTGCAGATCCTAATCTGTGCTTATATTGCTTTGTTTGCACCGAATAAATTGGAAATGTATAATATCGTGACGCAACACTATGTACGGGTACATTGTTTACGGGGTGTCTTGTACACTAAGGGGGCATGAACTTACATGTACCGTAGCTATAAAAGCAAGTTATTCGGACAGAAAAAGAGTCAGCTGAGGATTTTCATGCAAATACTTGTCTAATTTGTTTTTGAATGTCTCAATTGAGATACTGTTCACGGTATCTGAGGGTAATCTGTTCCAGATATTTACAACTCTGTTAAAGAAGAAGTATTTTGCTTCGTGGGATTGGAATCGTTTTCCCATGATTTTGCAGCCATTACTTCTGGTTTGACTCGACCGGTCTATATCAAAATATTTATTCATGTCTAAGTTGTCATATCCCTTCATGATTTTGAAAACTTCAATAAGGTCCCCTCTTAACCTGCGCTTCGTTAGGCTAAATAATTTAAGTTCTTCAAGGCGTTCCTCATATGGTTTGTTTCTAAGTCGTGGTACCATTTTTGTGATTCTTCGCTGAATTTTCTCTAATTTTTCAATGTCCTTTCTGTAGTACGGAGACCAGAATTGCACACAATACTCAAGATGGGGCGCACTAGCGAGTTGTACAAGGCAAGTATGACTTTTTCCGATTTAAACTCGAAAGTTCTTCCAATAAAACCCACTAGCTTGTTTGCAATTTTTACCGCATCGGTACACTGCTTGCTTGGTTTTAGGTCATTTGATATTATCACACCAAGATCCTTTTCACTGTCTGTACTTGATAACTGAATATTGTTCATTTTGTAATTTGCATGGACATTGTTACTTCCAATATGAAGTACTTTACATTTTTCTGTGTTGAATTTCATTTGCCATTTTTCTGCCCAGCTTGCTAAAGTATTAAGGTCATTTTGTAACTGCTGCCACTGTAATTTTGAAGTGACTTTACTGGTTATTTTAGTATCATCTGCAAATTTGGATACTTTACAATTTAGACCCTCATCAATGTCATTTATATAGATAATAAAAAGTATCGGTCCAAGTACTGAGCCTTGGGGAACGCCGCTGATCACATTACGCCATTTGGATTCCTTTCCGTTTATCACAACTCGCTGTTTTCGGTCTGACAGCCAGTCTTGTAACCATTTTTGCGTCTTTCCTTTTATTCCATGTGCTTCTATTTTTCTCATGAGACGCTTGTGAGGGACAGTGTCAAATGCTTTCTGAAAGTCGAGGTAAATTATATCTACTGCTCTTGAGTCATCGTATGATTTGTAAACATCATGGAAGAAGTCCAGTAAGTTAGTTAAGCATGAACGACGATGTCTGAATCCATGTTGCGAGTCTTTAATTATATTATTTTCTTCTAGATAATTAACTATTTTATCTCTTATGATTTTTTCCATTAACTTGCACACTACTGATGTTAAGCTGATTGGTCTGTAATTTCCTGGGTGCGACTCATTTCCTTTTTTGAAAATTGGTGTTACATTTGCTAGTTTCCATTCGTGTGGAACTTTCCCAGTACTTAATGATTTATTGAATAAGACAGAGAGTGGCAGCAGTAACTCATGTTTTGCTTCTTTGAGAATTCTCGGTGATATTTTATCGGGGCCAGGGGTTTTGTTTATGTCCGTACTATTTATGGCTGAAAGGATATCATTATTATGGATAGCATAGTTACTAAGGACTGTGCTATTTGCTTGGTTTGTGGGTAACAGTAGGTTTCTGGTGGTGTTTTCTACTGTAAAAACAGACGCAAAGTAATCGTTAAGAATGTTTGCCATTTCGACCTCATTTTCAGTGTGTCTGCCATTGTTTGTTTCTAGAGGACCTATTGATGTAGTCATAACCTTTTTCTTTCTAATGTAACTGTAAAATTCTTTAGGATTTGATTTGCACGTATTAGCAATGTGGATCTCCAGTGCTCTTTTGCTTTGTTTAATAAGTCTTTTCGATGTGCGGCGTAGATTATCGTATTGTAATTTATCATCATTATTTTGTGTAGCTTTATATTTATGGTATGCCTGTTTTTTGGCTATTAAGTTACTTTTTATTTCACTGGACCACCACTTTGGTTTACTATTTCCAGCTGGACGTCTGTTACGTAGTGGCACACATGACTTTACCACTTCATTAAATTTTTCGGTGAATATTTCCCATGCTTGGTTTATGTCATCGGTTTCAGACATTTGATTCCAATCTGCAGTTGCAAGTAGCGCTCTGAGCCTGTTGAAATTAGCTCTACGATAATCTGGGACCTTTTCTTTGCTCTCCGTTTCTTTTACTTTTTCAGTAGTAATATTAAACTGTATAGTTCGATGATCACTGGAACTAAACTCAGGTCCTATTTCAACGTTGTTGACTAGGTTATCATTTGTAGTCAAGATGATGTCTAGGATATTGTTTCCTCTCGTTGGGTATTCTACGTGTTGGGAAAGGGCGCTTTCCTGAAGATTCGTATAAAGCTCTTGTCCTGAGTGTGCTGTCAGTGGTTCACCCCACTTTGTTACCGGTAGATTAAAGTCTCCAAAAATTACGCTATCCTCTTGACAACAAATTTCCGCAATTTGATCATAAAGTTTTTCATCTGTCTCAGTTGACTGTGCTGGCGGACGATAGATGAGACATATATTTATTTTGTGTGAATTAATACTTAGCTGAACATAACTGGCATCTATGTTGGTAATACTGGGTTTGGATAGCACAAGGGGATGGAGACTAGTTTTCACATATAGTAAAACACCGCCACCAGGCCACCAGGAGGAGGAAGAGGAGGAGGAGGAAGAGGAGGAGGAGGAAGAGGAGGAGGAGGAAGAGGAGGAGGAGGAAGAGGAGGAGGAGGAGGAGGAGAGAAAACGAATGACACAGAATGGGAAAGACGAGGAAGCGAATTAAAAAAAAGAAGAAGAACTGACGAGAGACAAGAGGAGGAAGAGGAGATGGAAAAAAGAAGACAGAGACGAGGACGAGAAAATAAGAGGAGAAGGAAATAAGAGGAGGAAAACCAGGTGGTAAAAGTACTGTACATGGCAAAAGATAAAAGAGAGAGAAAAGGAATGAATGTAGAGGAAGAGAAGGAAAAACAAATAAGAAAAGAAGGAAAAAATGGACAGAAATCAGTAGCGGCAGGAGAGAGAGAGAGAGAGAGAGAGAGAGAGAGAGAGAAGGGGAGGTGGATGATTTAACGGAGTAGAAAAGAAGGATATGGAGGGCTTGACGGTAGTGCAGAAAGTGGAGAGAAGAGAAGAGAGAAGGGAAGGGGGGAGAGAAAAGGAGAGGAAAGAGAGGAAACAAATGGAAAGGGATGAGAAGAGAGAAATGGAGGGGGGAGAGGAGGAGAAATGGAGAGGGGCGAGGAGAGAAGAGGAGAGACAGGGAGAGAGGAGGAGAAAAAGAATTAAAGCCAAGAAAAGTGGAAGAGATGTTATTAATGCACGGACACACTCCCACAAAACACACACACACACACACACACACACACACACACACCTAAGCAACCTGTGCGGGTGACTGGGATAGAAATATGTCATTGGCAGTTTTCTGGTGACTGTGCCATTTTAGATGAAACCATAATAATAAGAATCTTTTGGATACTTAGAATAATGACGACAACGGCGACGAAGATGATGGGAAATTTTACGAGGTACTTAATACTTTTTTTTTTTTTTTTTAGTCTGATACAAAGCCTATATATATACCTACGTCCAAGCACGCCCAAAAGACTGTAGAAAATTAATACAAATTTTCTACAAATGCAATCCATTATAATAATCAAAATTTCAAGAGAATGGATCACCGGTACTCCAGACAGCAATCCTTATGTAACTATCATAAACATTTGTAACCAGCGAAAAAAAAAAATAATAATAATGAAAAAAACTGAGATTTTTGTACCTAAAAATCCTTTCCACTGCATAATGAAATGCATAACAAAAAACACACAATTAATGGTGTACTGATGTCTGTTTGTCCGTCGTTGTCTATCTGTGTCTGTCTGTCAGTCTGCCTCTCTCACTCTCTCTCTCTCTCTCTCTCTCTCCCTCTCTCTCCTCCCTCCCTCCCTCTCTCTCTCTCTCTCTCTCTCTCTCTCTCTCTCTCTCTCAATATAAACGAAGTTTCCACTGCAGTTTCACTTTCCTCTTTTATCAGTGTTAATACAATTTATCAGCACTCTCTCTCTCTCTCTCTCTCTCTGTATATATGTGTGTGTACACACACACACACACACACACACACACACACACATATATATATATATATATATATATATATATATATATATATATATATATATATATATATATTATATATATGTATATATAGGTATATATACTGTATATATTATATATATATGTATATATGTATATATATTATACATATATGTATATATGTATATATATGTATGTATGTATATATAGGTATATATACTGTATATATATTATATATATATGTATATATATATATATATATATATATATATATATATATATTGTGTGTGTGTGTGTGTGTGTGTGTAACATATATTTATATATATATATATATATATATATATATATATATATATATTAGACAATCTACCACAATAAAAAAAAATGCGCAAACAAAAAGTTCCTGATCCATTTTTCCAGTAATAAAAGAATAAAATCCGGCCAGGGTATTTGTTGCCCGGTAATTCAATTGATCCTCTCTCTCTCTCTGTAACTGGTGGGGTTAGGTATGGCCTATCCTTTCACTGTCCGAGATCAAACCTACATTAGGAAAAAAATCGTCTGGTGGTATAAAGAATAAGCCAAAACAGCTGGAAGGTCAAAAAGCTCCCTCCTCTCAAAAAAAAAAAAAATAAAATAAAAAAAATAAAAAACTCCGTACCGGTATCAGCGTCACCCGTTGGGGGTCGAGCGGAGGTCTCATCTCGTAGGGAGAGTGATGGCTTGAATTCATCCTGTCCCATGTTAGCAAAGTACGACGCTTGAATGGGTGTCTGTAAAGAGAACAATGAATGAGAGTTCATATGTTGTACTGATGATCTGTGGGTGTTAGGGTCTGTTATGTCATTAGTGTGAACCAATTGGATGTAAAAATTTGAAAGCTAATGGAAGGACATACTACCAGAACCACTTTAAAATGTAGTAGTAGTACCGGTACTAGCAGAAGTAGTAGTAGTAGTAGTAGTAGTACCGGTAATAATAATAATAATAATAATAATAATAATGATGATGATGATAAAAACAATAACAAAGAAACTCCAAAAATAAGAGGAACAAAAGCTCTCTGCAACAAAATTATGTAAGAATAAAAAAAAAGAAATTAATTTGTGTCGTGTCCTCTTATCTGAGTAACCAGCCGCACCCTCCCATTAACAACACAGGCTGAGGAGAAAATACACTGAGATGACAATTATACACTCATAAATACACCAGGGTACATACCGGTACAAACATTCAAAAGTACACATCCGGATACACACACTCATATATACACATAAGGATAAATACATACATAAATACATACTGTACACACATACTCATACATTCATAATACATGGAAGCATATTTATTGTACATTCATAAACAAAGCAACATGCAAACATTCATGAATATACATACGTACAAATATACATACATATACATAGGGTACGGATAAATACATTCATTCACACACATAAGGATACATACATTCATACATTAACATAGCGATATACAGACATAACCCTCTGAATCCGGTGACGTATATTCTTAGTAGGAGGGAATTACCTGTAGTGACGGGTCTGGGAGTAACAACCAGCTACCCTTTCCAAACCTCTATCTCCCAAAGCTGAATTGAAACTTCTAAAAAAAAAAAAAAAAAAAAAAACGCAAATTCATGAAGTTCTATATACACACACACTTACACACACACACACACACACACACACACACACAGTGCAACTACGTATACGTAAACACAGCTAAAAAAAAAAAAAAAAAAAAACTGACATCGGTACATGGAAACACCCTAAATTTTAGAATACCTGTCCAGACAAACACCAACATACATGCTACTTGCAAATCCAGGTACTTACACAGTCAGATATGGTAATGCTTATGTCTCTCGCTGTCAATTCAATGCACACACACACACTGGCACATTGCATTAACAGGCACACAGACAAACAGATAATGGCATCGAGTATTGATCTCTCTCTCTCTCTCTCCTCTCTCTGTCCTACACCACCATCTACACTACCATAACCACACCCAAATGACCACACGCATACTCACTCTACCACAACCTAACCCACACACACTTGTATCCACTACCATAACCACAACCACACTCACATTACCATGACACCCGCTCCCTTACAACCACATACCTCACCACCACAACCACAAACAACCAAACATAACCTCACCACAGTCTCTCACTATCACACTTGGCAGGAATCACAACCAACCGCACACCCACTCATCCATAACCACAACCAACCACACACCCACAACCACAACACAAATCCAAACTGGCACACCTATCACAAGCAAGGGTTTATCTCCTTTGCTTTTGTGCTAAGGCCTCATAAGGTACGAGAGAGAGAGAGAGTTTGGGAGCGTAGAAAGTCGTAGGAGCTACTTTAAGAAACGACGAAAAGGAAAGTAAATGGAGATTACTGTGAATAAAGTGACAACACACACACACACACACACACTGAAGGGCGGAATATTCAGACACATCCCTCAATACACAATAGCAATCCAGATAAGACTGACAATTATTCTACTCGCAGACATCCTATCACCAAGAAAACTAACACACACACACACACACACACACACACACACACACAGAAGGAAGAAGCACACACAGACACACACGAAGAGAAATTTAATTCGTGTAACAGTAAATTATTCCCTTACACCCCAAGAATCAATAATAATCACGTTTATGAGAATCCCATCAGAATTTACGCTATAAGGACACAGAACACTTACTAAAACACGATGTCTACTTTTGCCTGATACAGTGACGATTGTTACGGCTGGTCAAACACGTGTGCAGCGATCATTGTTTCTTACGGAAAGCAAAATTATAATCCTACCTGATAAATTCCGGCCCATAGCAATCTCTCTCCACTGTGCTGATATCATGCCAATCTCGGTGTCTCTCTTCACGTAATAAAACAGGGCGCTCACAAAACAAAATTTAACTCAGGTCGCGTGGTGATGCTCCCAGCCCAGCCTCTCTACGACTGACGACTAAGCTTCAATGATTCAATCCCGTCCTACCGGTACTTGCCTCGGATTTACTGTGATTCGACTTGACTCCCCCGGTGTGAAGAGTCTGCAGTTACATACACATTAGTAAGCGCTAGAACTGCTAGTATTATTGAGTCCTGACTTCATTTAGACTTTATTAAACTGTTTCGATGTGTAGGCAGCCTGGGGTATCACACAAACACGCAACTTTTCCTGTCACTCCAACCGCCCAAACGGGATAGAATATGCCGGTTCGAACGCGTGGATGCTGGGGTTCATGGCAGGTTAGGGTTGTGAACGGACAAAGGGAAGGGAGGCGTGCATTGCAGAACCGCCACTCCAGAAAATTTAAACCCATGGTGATCATCTGCCTTAAAAAGCTTCGTGTAGTTGATAGGTATGAATCTATTTTACCTAGCTATCTAAGAAAAAGTGAAAAGACATGGTGACGTGCGCACCTCATAGCCCTATGCTTAGTAGGTCCAAAGTGTGTGGGAAATGCGAAATCCATTGAACAATTACCGCTATCTTACTACAGCGCTGCAGGATTTTTTTTTCTTTTTCTCCACCCAAGAGAGACTCATATTTTCGTCTCATTTCGTTCCCTTAATGAAGCCCTTATATGATCGTGGAAGCATATGGTTATTAATGTTATAATCTGTTCCACCTCCAATAGCTGCATTTTTTCTTGTTCATAGTCACTTCATAATACATACTGGTTAAGCTCCAATTTTTAGAGACTGGAAGTATTATCTAACCATCTTGCCGGACGAAATATTAACGAAACATGTCCACGTGGTGTACGATCATGCTTCACTGATCATGACGTCACAACTTCACGTTTTCTCTGGTATTTATAAAACAGAAAACGTGGTCTGCCGATAACGTAAATATGACGGTATTTGATGAGGTGGGTGGACTTATACATTCGTAGCTTTTTCTTAATGCATAGAAAAACAAAACATATCCATATCTCTGAATAGAAATTTTTGGAGAGAAGGTAAACTGTCTCGTCAATAAAGGGATGTGTAGTAAAAAAAAAAATAATAATAAGGGCGGGGGGGGGGAAATGACTGATAAAATTACCGTACTGAAACTGAAACTACTTTATTAGCACTAAATGGACGACAAGTAGCAATACACTTCAATTAATCAACGAAATGCAGGTGGAAGAGAAGACAAATGCTCATCTCCATCTTCTATACTGCGCGCGCGCGCACACGCACACACACACACACACACACACACACACACACACACACACACACACACACACACATTTTGTGTACACATTATAGGGTACTCGTGAAATAAACCAATTACTGAAATCGCTAATCAGTTCGTGAAATAAGGTTACTTTTGGCTGAGTTTACTTAAGTTAGGTGAATTTAGGATAAGATTTGTTACGTTGGGTTAATCTGCGCTAAATTTAGATTATGGTCGGTTAGATAAGGTTGTTAATAATAAGGTTTGGTGAAGTTAAACTAGGTCTGGTTGTTTGTTGTTCCGATTTTTAAAGATAACTTCATTTACCCTTACTCTATATTAGTCTATTTTATCTTACCTAGCCTTATCCTAACCAAAACTACTTAAACTCACCATAACTAACCTTATTTTACGAACTCACTAGCCGTTCCACGAAATGGCTAATTTCACAGTCTGTCTCTAACATTATACACACAAATATACAAACACAAAGAAGTACACATACACCCTAAAACACACACAAAATACAAACGCACAATACGGAGGCAGGCACACGAAGGTGAAACAAAAACACATGCACAAAAACAAGAGTATATACACTGTAAAACACACACACACACACACACACACACACACACACACACAGATTTACTCGGACAGAAACTGCAACAGAAAAAGAAATAAAAATCCTAAGCCGACAGGTAAGCGAAACTCTCTCTCTCTCTCTCTCTCTCTCTCTCTCTCTCAGGACAGTAAATCACAAGAAATTCAAACTGGCGGACAGAATCTCTCTCTCTCTCTCTCTCTCTCTCTCTCTCTCTCTCTCTCAGCATAACATGAAAAACACACAAGGAATCACGCACCCTCGCTCGAAAATAAACACCAAGCAAACAATCTCTCTCTCTCTCTCTCTCTCTCTCTCTCTCTCTCTCTCTCCCCCAACAGCCCGAGACAGCAGACAGGCTGTTGCTCAGGACCCGCGAGGCAAGACAGGAAAAGGAAAGATATCTGTCGCGAAGTTTGGGGCCACCAGAGGAAACGGAGGGAGGGGGGCGGAGGGAGAAGACGCAAGGGGACGGAGAGGATAAGGGAAGAGGGAGGAAAAGAGAGAAGTGAGAAAGATGGAGGACGGAAGGGAAAAGAGGAGTGAGGATGGCGAAGGGAGGATGGCGGGGGAAGGGGGGAGGGGAGAAAAGAAGGAAGACGGGGGGGTACGGTAAGGTATGGGAGGAAAGGGGAGCGTGGAAGAAAAGCTGGGGAGAGAAAAGAGGGAGAATGGAGGAACTGGGAAGGGAAGCAGGAACAAGGAAGGGGGATCAAGAGAGGAGTAAGGGTGAGAGGCTACAAGAAATAGATGGAGGAGGGAAACGGGGAGGAGAGGAGGGGGAGAAGGTAGAGAGGCTGGGGAGAGGAGGGAGGGGGGAGCAGGGGTGAGGGAAGGAACGAGAAGAGCGAGAAGAGACGGGAGATGAGAGAGTTGGAGGGGATCGACTAGGGGAGAGAAAAGGAATGGAAGAATGGAGAGAGAAATCAAGAAAAGGAATGGGGGAGGGAGAGGACAGGAAGTGAGAAGATGGGAGAGGGGAAGAGAGATAAATGGAAGAAGGGGAAAGACAAAAAGACTGATGATGGAAGAAGAGGGGAAAACAGGGACGGATGAAGATCATGGGAGGGATTGAGGAGAAAGAAGGACAAAGGGAGAAAAGAGGGGAAAGGGAATGAAACGAAGGAAGAAAAGAGGGGAAAGGGAATGAAAAGAAAAGGAGTAAAGAGGGGAAAGGGAGTGAAACGAAGGGAGGAAAGAGGGAAAAGGGAGTGAAACGAAGGGAGGAAAGAGGGGAAAGGGAATGAAACGAAGGGAGTAAGGACGGGAAAGGGAATGAAATGAACAGAGAAAGAGGGAAAGATAGGAGGAGTATAAGGAGACAAGGGAGGAAGGAGGAAGAGTACATGGGAATACAAAAGGAGTACAAAGGAAGCCAAACAGTAACAGACTAAGACTATGGTATCTATTTTGAGAGTGTGACAAGGTAAGTAAAACAAGGAAGATTTCCCCACTCACAATCCCAGCAGCCGAACCCGGAAGGAAAAAGTGAGAAGGACACGATGAAGCAGAGAAAAACTGTCATGGAGGCTGAAAATCAAAGGAGGGGAAGAGGGAGAAGAAGAGGGAAAGAAGAGGAGAGATCAGGAGACAGGAAGTGGAGGGGGGAGGAAAAGAAGACGGGGAGGAGGGAGAAGGAGAGGAAGAGGAGAAGAGAAGCGTGAACTAGAGGGAAATGAAACAGATGATGATGGAGGGACGGGAAAATATGAGGTGCTGAAGAAGATGGAGGGGGAGTGAAAATAGGAGCAAGAAGGGAGAGAAAAGATAAGTTATAGGGAAGGAAAGCAGGCAAGAGGGAGGACGGAAGAAGGAAATATGACATAGAAGGAAGGGACGCACAGGAGAGAAGGAAAGGAGGGTGGACGGAGGAAGAGAAAAGGAAAGATACAGGAAGAGACGATGAAGGAAGGTGGAGGAGGAAAAAGAATAATGGGGAAGTGGAAAGAAGGAACAGGAGAGGGAGGGAGAAAAGAGGTGTAAGCACGGAAGGAAAACAGCCCAGGGGAGGGGGAGGAAGGATGGTTAAGCGAGCAGGAAGAAAAGGTGAGACATGGAGGGAGAAACGTAGTGTGTAGGACAACAACGAAAGCCGGAAAAAAAGGAGAAAGGAAAAGGAAGAAGTGAGACAGGAAGAGGGAAGGGAGGGAGAAGTGGTAGGAGGTAAGAGAGGAGGTAGAAAGGAGTGGGTGAGAGGAGGGACAGGGGAGGAAAGAGGTGATGGGAATGAGAAGAGGGTGAGGGAAACGGAAAAAAGGAACAAAAAGGGAGAAGGAGGGAAGAATGGAGAAGAAAGGAAGCAGGAAGAAATAAGACAGCAGGGAAGGCAGGTGGAAGAGAGAGAATGGATGGGTGATGAGGAGAAAGGAAAGACTGGATAAAGGTCATGAGAGAAGAGGAAGACAGCAGGGAGGACGATGACAAGAGAGAGTAGAAGTGAAGGGGAAATTGGGGAGGGAGGGAAGGACAGTGGCGGAGGAGAGAAGAAGAGGAAGGAAACAGAAGAGGGAACAAAAAAACAAGAGAGAGAGAGAGAGAGAGAGGCGAGGAAGTTTGTGCAGGTCGGGGCGTCTTGAACTTTATATTGTATCAGAAGTTGCCAGCACAACCTTTTAATGCTGCCGGAAATTTATACCTGTGTTCCTACCAACTTTCTCTCTCTCTCTCTCTCTCTCTCTCTCTCTTTCTCCCCGTAGGCGGTGGGGACTCAAAACTGTATACAGGAAAAACATTACCCTCTTTCCCGTCACATTTAGTAACCTATAACGACACGCAGGGAATACGTGGGTAGCACTCTTCTTCCCACTTGAGGCAGAAAATATGATCTGAAATGGTGCAAACGGGGTCACTGGGAGGTCAATGCTTAATTTTTAATACCCACTTCGATTGGATCAACGGAGCACTTAATTATTACTGATGACTTCAATATTTCTCCTCCCCCTCCTCCTCTTCTTCTCCTCCTCCTCCTCCTCATTCCCTCTCCTCTATAGTTCGTCTTTCCCGTATTCCTTCTCTCCTCTTTCCTCCTCCTCTTTTTTCTCTAATTTCTCCTTTCTTCTGTATTCCTTCTTTCCCGTATATTCCATCATATCCATAGTCCTGATCTCCTTTCCTCCTCCTATTCCTCCTCCTCTTCCTCCTCCCTCAATATTCCGTCTTTTCCACTTGCCGAAATGTCTTTCTTCTTTTCACGTCAAAAATTTCTAAGTTTTTCTCATTCATCTTTCATCTTTTTATCCAACAAATTTCTTTCATCCGCTTATAACTTTCATCCTCGTCCCTCCCTCTCTCTCTCTCTCTCTCTCTCTCTCTCTCTCTCTCTCTCTCTCTCTCTCCACGCGTTGCCACCACTTGCCAACTTAATCCTGGAAAGAATTCATTTGTCTTGCGGGGAGGGTAAGTATTCACGTGTGTGTGTGTGTGTGTGTGTGTGTGTGTGTGTGTGTGTGTGTGTGTGTGTGTGTGTGTGTGTGTGTGTGTGTGTGTGTGTGTGTGTGTGTGTGTGTGTGAGAGAGAGAGAGAGAGAGAGAGAGAGAGAGAGAGAAAGTCAAGGTGTAGAATTTTAAAGCTCACAAACAGATGAAGAAATAAAAGGGTTTAAGACGGTTTATTTCAATAGACTGATTATTCAAATGGCAATAAACCAATAAATAAATAAATAAATAAATAAATGTAATTCCAGATAAAAAGCTGTATTATTCAAGTAATCGATTATTCATGTCACACTTCACTAAAGGGACACTAATTATTCAACCGTAATTACCATCATTCATCATCGACATCATCATCATCATCTTCGTCATCATTATTGTCAACACTGTCATCGCCATCATCATCGTCATTATCATCACCACCATCATCACCGCACTTCCCACCGAAAGGATATGTAAGGTAGGACTCAGAAACAAAAGATCAATGAAGCCTAATTATTCAAGCACATCGATAATTCACTAAAGATACGGTTATTCATACAAATTACTTATTCATGCCAGGATAAGTAAGCGATTATTATAAACAGACTATTCACCAGTACAATTATTCAAGACTATGCGAATATATATATTTTTTTAAAGCAAGGAAGAGGAAACCAAAAACCTGGAGCCCGCAAGATTGTCCCCTCCAAGAAAAGAAACGAAACAAGATAACACAGAGCCAAATTCAAGATCCGTTCGTTTTGAGATGCCTTGACACGCTGCGTTTGAAAGACTGGAAATCATAAACAGTAGGATATACAAACAGAGGAAGCAGCGTTGACCTATTGCAAACATTATGGAAACCTATTATTTACCAATTTATGATTATACGACACTCAACTGGGCTAAATGGAAGTTGAAAATATCGTAGTATTTGCACAACTCGCGCTTAATATACAAAAACATCGCGAGAAAATATGTCATTATATCAAGCACTTTCTGAACGAAATTATACTTTCATTTTACGGTAAATAAGGAAAATACGATACCGAGGACAGTCCATATGTTCACAGTGTTTGACAAATTGCTTAATAATTTTCCATTTTAATGATTACTATTAAGAATTATACTGTCTAGCAAGTATTTGATATTACGTCAAAGATATTTCCACACGATATTTATCTGTTTCAAACGCGATTTACGGTGATACTACGAAAATTATCCATGTCGATATTTTCAACTTTGTGGTCCAAAACTCACACGTGGACAATTATTCACCCCGGGATTAGCAGATGATGGTTGTGAGGGTAGACTGAATAATTCCTACAGTTTTATTAATGTGTGGCAAGGGGGGAAAATCTACATGTTATTTCTGCTGCCAGGGGATTTAATTAAAACTCTGAAGGATTTTTTAAAAGAGCAGGGATTAATGGAGACTATATATAAAAATTTCCAGCACGAAATAGCTAGTCTGAGCTAAAAAAATAAAAAATAAAATACAATCGTCTGGAGACATCAAGAAGAGTAAATTATGCCATAAAGTTAAATTAATCAAGGAAACTAATTATTCAACGCATGCAACACTAGAGACAAACCACTCATTCAGTTAAAAAATATATCTAAGCAAACTGACTGCAGGAAAAACATCACTACACACACACACACCAACTGCTCAACTTAAAACACAAATAAGCCAAATTAACAAAGCCAAACTAAAAATATTCACGTAAACAGAATATTCAAAACCGATTATACACCACAGACGGGATTATTCAAGCTGGCCCTCAATTATTCATTCCCGGAGAGGCAAGAGACGGCGGTGAGGGGAAACTGAATAATTCCTAGGCCATGATGTTAATGTAGGAGGGTCGAAAATTTACATGAGACAAATGTAGGTGAATTTGGATAAGGCGGGGGGTGACTTGGATTTATATGTGGACGTGTTATTGAAGGGGATTTGCATATTGTGTGTGTGTGTGTGTGTGTGTGTGTGTGTGTGTGTGTGTGTGTGTGTGTTTATGAGGGCTTATATACACTCATTTAGATGGGGTTTTATGCTTGTACATTTTTTTGTGGACACCCTCACTTATGCACAATCACAATCACACACAAACTCATCCAGCCTCTCTCTCTCTCTCCCTCCAGGTCCCTTATGTACACTGAATATAAATCACAATAAAAGTTCCATTCTGTATGCGTTGAATTTATGCCTATGTGGTGACTGATGTGGTGGGAAACATTAAGAGAGAGAGAGAGAGAGAGAGAGAGAGAGAGAGAGAGAATTACTGCACTGAAATATCACTTAAAAATGAACGCACAGCTGTAAAACAAACCTGATAAATAAATCCTGATATGACGTAGCAGAGAAGAACGCCAATGTAGTGATTTCTTTTTGACCCGCAACAAAATGAAACACAAGAATAAAACTGCTAGCCACTTGTATAAATGTGCCAGGTCCCTTTAACGTGTCTAGTAGTAGTAGTAGTAGTAGTAGTAGTAATTTCAAAAGGCCAAACTATAAATTCGGGAAGGCAAATGGTGTATATCTCGTAACTGTATCGTAGACTTAATATTTAACATCCACGACATCGTAGGAATCTGTGGTCTCCGTATCACCAAAACACCGTAAACTCTCCATCGCTTATCGCCGCCTTGAGACGATCTCCGACACTCGCAAAGTCCTAAGATGTGCTGCAACTCGCCTCGTAAGTCAAGATTTTTCTCATCGGGTAATAAATTCCTGGTACGATATTCGTAAAGCGCTCAGTGACTGCGTACCCAAAATGTCTATATTGCGAAGGCGGGAGGAGGGGATATAAGAATGAAAATAAACGCTAAGGCTGCAGATATTACGATTAAAAAAGAAAAAAAATGAGATACTTAGGTCTGCTGTGTTGTTCAGATGGGAGGTTCCGTAACACTTCTCCGTTAGCGATTAATTCTCCATGTTATTCCATCGTGTCATTATCACATCGGCGAAGTTGGCATGATTTGCATATATGGGATAAAATATAAGGTACAGATGTGAATATTAACGTGACAGGTGCGGAAATATACTAGTCACGAAGAAGTGCTAGTCTCCTAACTCAAAGATAGCACAATCCATGGAGCCGTATTCTCGATGGAAGGGTAGATTTCACAGCACTTCTTCTTTATTAGGATTTTTTTTTTTTCTTTTTCATATGGCACGTTAATAATTACTCGTTTTCTTTATATTCTTCCTCTTGTGGTCTACTTCCCGAAAAGGACGCAACATCAATCCCAGGCAGGGGCAAGGAACAGTCTGGGTATTTGGATTTCGTTACGTCTTTGCTCATCTTCCGCAAGGCTAACCGACAAGGTATAAAAACACTCTCTACTATCACACAGTCAATCCTGAATGGGACAGCACTAGCATTTATTCAGTATAAACGGTGGGTATGAGCAAATGTGGTGATAGGCAAAGGTGTGTGACAAGTAAAAGGATAATGTGCACCAGGGAACGGACACTAAAGTATATTCCCCCCTACCAAGAAAAAATAAATAAAAACTAGTATGTTATTTATACTTTCTCAGGATCGAGAGAGTATGCATCAGTAATATACAAAAGATTATAAAGATATATGAGGATATGTGTATCTCAAAGATGTGTTGCGGCAGCTCCAAAGCCAAAGAAGAGACGACCCATAAAAGAGTAGGAGACGCCCCCGCAAACCATGATATAAAGCCATAACTTTACATTCACTGTGCTACTAACGGGCGAAATATAAACAGCCTCATACACAGAAACGACACTGTACGCACGAATCATTCTCTCTCTCTCTCCACGCAAACCACGCCATACAAACAGCCATCATCATACAGAAGACACAGCGAAAACACAATATAGTTCAAGTCTACGATGCACACAAAATATGACGCTAAAACTATAACTACGATAACTATAACTCAACTTCATAATACCCACGAAGTAAGACACGCATTTTACCTCACCCATGAAAAACAGGTCATAAATTCTACACCATCACTAAGAAAATAACTCACAAATTCTACCTTTCCCATGAAAAATAACACATTCTACCACACGCATGTAATAACAGCTCACCAAACTCAAACGAACTGCAAAGTAAAACCAAAACCACTCAAGAAAGTCAACCAGCACAACCACATGCAAAACCAACCAGGAACACGAAAGAGGATATACACTCCCACTTGCAAGTCTTAAGCAGAACTCTTACTAATCCAGTCCATTATTTGCTCTCGATAAACAAACTTAAGGTTATTTACGAACTCTGCCACCCATACTCCACCCAAACCAGTAATCTACGCCCTTCCTTACAGCCCTGCACATATATATAAAAAGGTCAACATACGGGCGCAAAACTCACCCATTCGCCCACAAAAACACCCTCCCGCATCCACGCACGCACAAACACACACATCCAAACAGCCACAAAAGCAAAACCAACGAACCAGACGCAAGAAATACCCCACTCACTGTATCCCCTCTCGTGCTCTCCTCCCCCACACACACACATCACCAATCCCACCCATTCCTCACGCTCGATAAACGCCTTAAATTTACGGGCCCTCCTTCCATCCAACCCAGCCTTACTCGCATTCGTCTTAAACAGGAACGCAATATAAAAATTCACTCCCTTACACACAACAACAGAGGCTACCAGGCTTTAACAATTCTGTGACTCTCTTATTATTTTATTCTTGCTACCTCCTGACGATTTTATTAGCTCTCCACACTGTCTTTCCTGCTTCCTATTTATTTATTTCCTTCTCCAATCGCTTTTCAGTTTGGTGCCATTCCTGAATTCTTCACCAATTCGTTTCAAATTTGGCACAGGTGTTCCTTGGGCCAATACCCCCCAGGCACCTTTTCATTTTTTAGATCTGATATTTTAAAGGGCTTCAAAGGTCAGGGGTCATACCATACAAAAACGAATATTCTGAGATCCTATGTTTCTGTGTAGTTATTGATGGATATGGCAATTGGCACAGAAATATGTCAGTGTGCTATAGAAGTGTAGACCATCTTGCATTCCCTTGAGGGTCCCGGCAATCCTTAATATACTGTTATTTAGGACAGTGGCTATTCTATCCCAGCCTTTCCTGCATTTATTATAACTTCTTTAATCCGTTTTTTTTTTTTAATGTTCTTGCTACCTCATGGCAATTTTTACTTAAACTAGGTGAGCAACCCTAAGGTGAAAAAAAAAAATAATAATGGGGGATATACCTAGTTCCTCCAGTCTTAAAAATCTCTCCTACAGTGAAAACAACTGCCTGTATATAATAAAAATTGTAATATAAATACGTCGTCGTTGTGAATCTCTCTCTCTCTCTCTCTCTCTCTCTCTCTCTCTCTCTCTCTCTCTCTCTCTCTCTCTCTCTCAGAAACACCACATATCCCTCCCTCACACAAAATACCACCGGCGTAACCCTTTCAGTTCCGTGCTTAATTCTTCCTGCCACTACACGATCTTAACCCTCTGACTGACACACACCTATTTTACTCTCTATTTCAGCAAAAGTCACACTAACTCACTAGCCCAGCCCCAGACCCTTACGCTCCTTACAGGGCTGTGAAAAAGACGGACAGATGGGCGGAGGAAGGATATCTAGTAGTAGTAGTAGTAGTTATTGTTGTTGTTGTTGTGTGAACGTGAACCCAGTGGACTGCAGAACCAACCAGCACATATCGGCGTCACCACGTGAAGGCGATTCTTTACAGCAGTCGAGGCACAGATTACGGCTATATCCAGTTAAACTAAATGAAGATGTAAAGAACGTAATAAAATGATGTAGTCGGTCTGAAGAGATTATATTCCACACACAGGGAGCGACAGAACGACCCGGTGTTCAGAGGAGCGGCCATTACGACGACGCGAAGGACGACTGCAAGCCCGGGTGTGTCGTTTGGTCGTCGGCGGGTCGTTCTTCAGTTTTATTCACGGGGTAATAATTCATGAGTGTCCCCTCCAGCCTCCTTAAAGCGGGGATTCTCTACCTTCCTCTCCTTCGCGGTCTCTGTCTGTCTACATCTATCTGTTTTATCTTTATCTATCTGCATATCCACCTCCCAACCTACCAACCTGCTTATCTATCTTTGTCTATCTAACTGTTTGTCTATCTGCACACTCACCTCTCGACTTCTATCTCTATCTACCTGGATACCCACCTCCCTAGCTACCACTCTACGTCTCTCTCTCTCTATCTTGCTATCTACATACCCGTCTCCCTACTTACCTATCAACCTGCTTATCTATCCTTCTATCTATCTATCTATCTATCTGTTTCTGTCTATCTGCACACCCACCTCCTTAGCAACCTACCTACCTACCTACCACTATCTATCTATCTATCTATCTATCTCCGTTAATCAGAACATATATCAGAACAAGCAAACCCTTAAGACAGCCGAAGCGATGACTTTAATTAATTTATTCTCACTATAGACGATTTTATTTTATTCAATATAGACGGTTCGAACGCAGAATATAGAAATTATAGCATTTTTTTAAACCCCCTCAACCACAAGCTGAATAAATTCGTCTGGTGCAGGCGAGAAAGAAAACATGACCTCGGGCAGAAGGGGTGCAGGGACGACCAGACGACGACAAGCCTGGATGTGTCGTGTGGTGGTCGTGGGCGGGTCGTTACTTAGTTTTATTCACGGGGTAATAATTCATGAGTCTCCCCTCCAACGTCCTTAAAGTGGGACTCTCTACTTATGTCTGTGTCTGTCTGTATGTCTCTGTCTGTCTGTCTGTCTGTCTGTCTCTGTCTCTCTCTCTCTCGTCTGCTTGTCTGTCTGTCTGTGTCTGTCTGTCTCTCTCTCTCTCAGGAACACAATCTCTAACGCACTCAAAGATATGCAAACTAGCAGACAAGAGAAATACTCCTCTCTCTCTCTCTCTCTCGTCTGTCTGTCTGTCTGTCTGTGTCTGTGTGTGTCTCTCTCTCAGGAACACAATCTCTAACGCACTCAAAGATATGCAAACTAACAGACAAGAGAAATACACCTCTCTCTCTCTCTCTCTCTCTCTCTCTCTCTCTCTCTCTCACGGATATGTGCTGTCGAGACTAGGCTAAATGTGGGACTGACTGTGAGATAAGGGTCTGGATATGAGGTGGTGATTTGGGTGGAATTATTATAAACTGGATATGTGAGGAATGTCAGGGGATATGGATTCTTTTTGAGAGAGAGAGAGAGAGAGAGAGAGAGAGAGAGAGAGAGAGAGAACCCCCCGAACCTAGAGTCTTTTATCCTATTCTTTTCATCTCACGGCGATTTTATTCAGTTCAGCAGGGATTTCTTGATGTAGATTAGGATGGATTTCTCAGATGTAGCGCTACCCTCCTTTTCACAGCGAGTAGCCTTTCCCACATTGACCAAAATCGTACGTCAACACCAAAAATAAAATAAACTGCACGTCAGCCGGAATCACGGGAAAAAAAAAAATACTGGGACGCTGTTTGGGAGTTTAAAGGTTTTACTCACGGGCTTTCTTTTATTTTACTTTGTTTTATTTTATCTTTTTGCAACGATGGTCCTTTACTGTTAAATTTTGTTCCCTCTTTATGATATTTTAGGACCTCTCGTGCAGAAAGGGTTAATGAAGGCTCTATGTAACCCCTTCATTTAAAAAAATATCTCCTAAAATTACAGCAAACATCTGATAAAGTTCGTTCACTTTAACGTGGCCCAAATTTTCACCATGTTGCAGCTTATTTTACATAGCACAGTAGCAGAAAAGACTACCGTGGCTCTGTCAGTAGCGCTTCTTCGTGACTGGCATCATATTCTATTCTCCTGTTGCAGCTCAGCATTCAAGATGGAGGGATGACAATTTTAGGCCAAGGAAAAGTGAACAGTATATAGAAGGAATATGATCAGCTTGCGTCCTTCGGGTATAGAGGTTAACAGGCTCCCTTGCATCTCTTCTTCGTTAATTTTTTTCTGCATGGACACACTGTACTGCTTTTACTCTAACTTGGCTAAAATTTGCCATCTCCCCAACTTGAATGCTGAGCTGTAACGAAACATTATCACAAAAATATGATGCTAGTCATGAAGAAGTGCTACGAAAAGGATGTCGAGGCATAGCGCTGTCATCTTCTCCCACTGAACTATAGAAGCTGCAAATGGACGAAAAACTGAGCCAGGTTGAGGTAAACGTAGCATAGTATTCGACCGTATGATATTTGAAACTATGTCGCCACTGAAATATATAAAAAGTAAAACGAAAGAATAATGAAGTGATGTATGGAAAATAAATCGCAAAGGAAGGTGTATCTAGAAGCCTGTTAGGAGGTTAGTCTTTGAGTCACATGCTTAAAACTGAAAATGCAAAGTGGGATGCAGACTTCAAAATTTTAATGATGATTTTTTAAGTACGTGGTGATGATGGAATGTATCTGGCATTCCTATATGGTTGCTGACTGCGTTCTGTAATACGGGATGCAGGCTACCTGTACCTCATAACCACAGGCGTTAAATAAATGACCTTCAGTAACTAGGGGTTAATTTATCTTTCCCTCAGCGGTTCATTTTTATAGTAAGCAATGTAACCTTCTGTGTGAGTTAATATAATTTTAACATCGACAAATTTGCATAAGTAATAAACAAGAGGATACTAACTAACATTCAAAATAATACTAACAAACACGATAATTATAACTAACATACAGTCCAGTACTAATGTGCCCTGTACAAAAAATAAGACAAGGATAAACAGCCGCCTAAATTCACCATACGGAGCCTGCAAATGAGTCAGCTTCGGTGGACTGGCAGAGGTGGACGTGGTGGCGATAAGTGGATTGCAGTGGACTGAGTCGAAGTTGAGAGGGGGAGAGAGACGGACTCGGGTGAAGGACGTGATGAGAGAGATTGGATTTTGAAGGATTTATTAAAGGGGGAACCTGAGTGTGAGTGGGTCTGAGTGGACGGCTAGGAGGGTGAGTGGTTGGCGGAGTGGATGGAGAGGGATGTGGTGGATGTTAGTGCCTTGAGGTGAACTGAAGTTTGTTTAATTTGCTCTGGTTTGGTTTGGTTAGGATGCGTGACTGAGAGGTTGTAGTACTAAGATTATAATTTTAAATACGCAAAGTTGCACTCGTAGGTAAAGATGCGAGTTATTACTGGGATCTACGTTGCTATTATGGTTAGTTTCAGTGCTCTTCCATAAACACGTAAGAAGATCCTTGCGGTGGCTGAATCGGTAGACAGCCGGCCAGCAGTCCTAATGGACCCAGGATCGAATCCCGGCTGGGGCAGGGAAGAGTTTAAGGATTTGAATTAAAAAGTCAGACTTTCTTGATCTACCAGATGACCCGCCGACATGTAAAAATGCCCCCGCTAATACCAATACACCGTTCCTGTATGAGACAGCCCTAGCATGTATTCAATATGGACGGTGGGTGTTAGCGCCGAAGTGGTGACATGTGGAGGTGTAGGAGGACTACTGGGCCTTGGGATAGGTGACTGCCCCCAAGAAATAGGCCCTGAGCTTTTGCCCAGAGTCGGACACGCAAAAAAAAAAAAAAAAAAAAAAAAAAAAAAAAAAAAAAAATCACCATGCTGAAGAAATGTCTTCACATTTTTCCCCTGCTTTCTGAACATTAACTCATCCCCTTCTAGGTGAGAAAAAAAGAGCCAGGAAAATGATGATGACGAAACAGAGGCTATGGAAAAGCAGCAGCCTAGCTGAATAGTTACGAGGCAGGAATGAGTCTCCTTGGTCATTAATCAAATTAACCCTCCATTCTGACCACACTTGGCCATCAACTGAACTGAAAAGGGTTAGGGATCTTTGTCGGACTTGGGTAGACGCGCTGTAATATGAATGAAATGAAAAAAAATAAATAAATAAAAACCCGCATTAAATAGGTTGAATTCGAAGACCATCTCGTATTCAGTCAAAAAAATCCATACGCCAAATCGATATTTACTTCAGTGTTAATAGTTCCTTTGCTAGAAATAGAAACAAACAAAAAAAGTAAAAACATCATGTGCAGAAGACTCATGTCTGACGTCAACAGCAGGTGCGGGGTCAATAGCGCCTGCACCATGAACGGCAACGAGCAACTCGACGACGCCAGGCCAAGGGGGAGGCCTTATGTTGATTGCACAAGTCAACCCTCGGGGCCTGAGGGTACAGCGGGGCTTGTGGGTACAGTGGGCACAACGGGACGAGCGGACAGTGAGGGTGGCTTGAGTGGAGTCCGTGGGATCGGGGATACTTGCTCGACCACCGATTCCTCGTCCTCCATCCCCATGCTCATCCTGAGTCCTTTAACCTTACTCGACACCCCATGGGCCCCAACCCCCCGATCCAGTCCTGTACCTTACCACAGGCCTGATCATCCCCCCAGCTACAAACCCCACTCCCCCTGCTGCTTCATCAGCAGGTGTTCCTGTCCCGCCCACATGCCCCGCTCACCCTTCCTCACCTTGAGGTCCAAACGCTATGTCCCATTCTGCCCCACCTACACCCTCAGACCCGATCACCCACCCGGGCACACACCCCATTTTCCATGCTGCTACATCCCCAGCAGCCCACCCAAAACTCCACCCACCCCTCCTCACATTGTTTTATACACTGAACCCGCCCTCACCCTAAATGTCGTCTTCGACGACTTGCTGGGTTTCAGACCTCACACTCCCTCATGGTTCTTCCATAATCTGGGCCAGGAGGTTTTGTGAGGGACATTCCCCTAACAGCTTTAGAACTAAAAAAAATGAGTGGCATCCCCCTCACAACTTGAAAACTATAAAACCTGAAAGCCATCCCCCCTCATAACTTGAAAACTATAAAACTAGAGGGCCATCCCCGCTCATAACTTGAAAATACAAAACCTGATGGCCTTTCCCCTCCCAACTTGAAAAATGTAAAACTTGAGGGCCATCCCCCCTCACATTTTAAAAACTATAAAACTTGAGGCCCATCCCCCTCACAACTTGAAAACTGTAAAACTTGATGGCCACTCGGTTCTTGTGAGCGCAATCCCCCTCACAACTTAAAAAGTACATAGGCCTAGTGTAAAACTTTGATCAGTCATTCACCACCATTCACTCACTTTAAGGGCAAAGCATTCCATCCATGTTTCTTTCTCTCACTTTGAGGGCAGAGGAGAAGGAGTCCTTTATGATGATATGGGACAGGTGGATGAACTGGATATCCTCTTCTGGGGATAAAAAGACATCCTCTCTTTCCCACCTTCCTCCAGCCATACTTGGTTGGTTCACTGCTGTAAGCTTGGCTGGTTCATTGCTGTACGGAGAGGACGGAAAGTGTCAAGCCGTGGTCATACGAGGGCATGTTCGGGCAACAGCAATCCGAAAGGCAATTGCAAGGGCAATGACTTTCTTTCTAAGGTGGATACATGAGTCGTTCTGTCACAGCAAGAAAAAAATGAGTGTCGCCAAGCGAGTCAGACGAATGATCGTTTTTTCCTATTAAATTTTGCTGACACACACACGAGTACGGTGATGATACGCGCCAACGAGGATGCTGCTACTCTGGCTATGATGATGGTAATTGCCTACAGAAGCGAAATACTACAAGAAAACTTTGTTAACTCACAAGCAGCTTAAAAGAAGGGAGAATTAGGACATTCACTGTCAACTAGTCACAGCTTAATTTGGAGGACCCGTAAATCACGAGGCAGTGGCTATAATATAGCACACTTCCAAATCTTCCCCTGTTGTGAGTTATCTGTCATGTTACTTACAAGCAGGATACCAACGTGAGGAAGTCAGTGGCCTTTAGTGAGCGGCGAGGTTGGATGTAGGCTAAACAAAACGTGGTCAAACCAACATCCACTATATAAATACCCCGGTGATCTTAGAATTATTTGAATATTTTTGCTTTAATAATAGCAATATATTATGTGATAATTAAGGACAAAAATGAGCATTTCAATTTGTGTAATTAGTTACAGTAGTAGCACTGATCTGACCCCCATTATTGTTGAAAGTCTTTTCGCTCGAGACGGACACGCTCGTCTGCAAATCTTTTCGAAACAATCACACAAAAACTTTCAAAATTCCTTATATCGAGGAAAACAGCAATTCTGGAAGCAAGAACTGCAGGAAAATCTCCCGTGTGACCACGGCAACATCCCCGCGGTAACTGTCTCAGCTGGTTCAAACATCCTTTCTAATTCACACTGACTAGTTCTTCCACACCACGGGTCCAAGTACGGTACCTAGAAGCAGCGGCGCATCTGACCGTGGCGGAGGGTGGACTTGTTCAGAAATAAGGAATGCTAAGATCCTTAAATCTTGGTGAAATCGGGACACCAAGCGGGGAGTCTGGTGGGCACATATTGTGCTGCACAAGTTAACTAGAGAAGAAGGGCCATGGTGTAGGTTCTTTAGTTAACAAATGCTTAGGGGAAACATTGGAGAATTCTTCACTGAAAATAAAAGAGTAGCAAAAGTGAACATGAAATATACAATATGAAGTTTATCCATGTCCAAGTGTCAATATTAGCTTGTGATAAAGAATCAGAAATGTTTTATGAATCTGTTGAAGACGCTATGAATAAGCATATAACACAACATACATTTGTGATGGGAGACTTCAGACTAAAGCAAAAGTTGGCTTCAAGAACCACATACATTACCACTCTGGCTACGTGGTCTTCTCTCTGACCTCGTGTGTGTGTGTGTGTGTGTGTGTGTGTGACTGCTTTTTCTTTTCATCGCTCACGGGACTGTTTAATAGTGGAACACAATACATTTAGGAATCACCAACGTATAATGACAAAAATTACAAGAATTAAAGATAAAACACGAAAACTCTAAAGCACGTGTGGTGGCCGGACAACCACCAGCTGCTCTACCGTTCCGTGGGCCGATCAGGGTTCTCCTCTACTGGTTCCATCCGCCCATCAGGGTGTGATTCTCGAACATGTTTATAATCGATTCCCTCCCTGAACTCAATATTTGTTTTTGAAGTAAGACCCAAAGACGTGGGAAGATTCTACTCTCTCCTTCCCTGGTCCTGCCTGTACAGCGAAATGTACAACTTGGCACAATAATTATAATCTTCGTAACTTTTTTATTGTGCAAGAAGAGAGATTCAGGAATATTGCACACACTCTTCGTTCCTGCAAAACCTGACCACAGCCGCGACAGAAAATGCGTGGTAAATTAGTTTGTGCATGTCATCCCAGGCCACTACACAGGTCACTGAGCGCTGCCGTGGGCTGGGCTTACCCTGGATGTGGCTTTACACTGTGCTACACGTCCAGTCTTGAGTTCACTGGTGTATAAAGCAGGTTTTGGCGAAAGTTATATCATAGTAAATTTTAACTAACTATGACAATACTACTGATTATTATGCAGTGGTGCTAAAACAGGAAATCAGTTGATGACGTGGAGACATGTTTCACTCCGTTATATTATGCCGTGTTAAATTTGCCATCTATACCACACATGTCCACTGAACTGTTACTTCACCAAAGGAGCTTATTTCCTCTAGGACGTCGACAGGGTGTGTTTGTTTACAGTATGGAAAGTCAGTATCACTCAAAATATCTCAGGACTTGGCCAATCTTGACCAAGATTCAATTTCATATTGACTTTTGGTGCTCGCGAAAACGGGTATCAGCACGACAGTCTGTAGCATTACCAAGATTAGTAAAAAAAAAAAAAAAATTAGCCTCGCCAAAACCTGCCCTTTAATGTTCTTGAGGTTTTTGTCTTTACTAGATTTTCCTTAGTATAAGAAACATAAAGTGCCAGCGTCGAAAGAGAGAGAGAGAGAGAGAGGTGACTTGGATAGGAGTGTATTTCTGTGGAGCTGTTAAGCCTGTTGAAGTGAATGGAATTTAGCGGACTGGTGGGATAAACTTAGCTATTTTTTATTTGACAGAGGGGCATGACGGCAGCAGTGGACTTTGGTGGACTAGTATAAAAGAAAGGGATGTGGAAATAAGTGGCTGATGGATCCCTTCCTTATTCCTCCCTCTCACATTCTCACCAGTCACCTATCACTCTCTCCCTTATCCCCATCCCTCTCCTTGCCCCTAACTTTCTACTCCATCAAATCCTCCCTCACTCCCACTCTCATGCAATCCTCTCCTTGTCGCTCGCCTCTCCCAATCCCTCCCCCTTTCGCTCTCTTCTCCCTCTCCCTCTCCCCCTCCTTCTCCCTCTCCCTCCCCCACCCCCCTAATTTTCTCACTCAACTCATTATCACCCCTTTCCACCTCCCTCCCCCTGACCCTTCTTCCTGTGCCCCCCAGACTTTTTCACTCCTATCATCATCATCTCCCTCACCCTTCCGCTTCCCCCATCCCTCTCCCCTACCCCTCCTTCACCCCTCACCCCTCCCCCTCCCCCAATAACTCGGTAATACTTATAAACGCACGGCATTCGCTAAATTTCTTCGGGTTTCCGCCTCACCGACCCTCAATAGTGGGGGTGGTATAAATAAAATCCCCCCCCCTCCTCCCGTGTGATGCCGGGGGGGTAAGGAAAAAAGGTTGGAAGGAGGGAAGGATGGAGGGGAGAAGGGAAAAATGATGGGGAGGACGGAAAGATGGAGAGGAGGAGGGAAGGATGGAGAGGACGAAAGCAAAGTGGAAGGGAGGAGGGAAGTTGGAGAGGAGGAGGGAAGATGGAGAGGAGGGGGGAAGGACTGAGGCGGGGGGAAGAGAGGAGAAAATCACGAAGTCAGGGGTACGGGAAAGAGGAGGGGTAAGGGTTGGAAGAGGTAGGTGGGAAGAGGAAATGGAACGATGGGGGGGAGGGAAATGGGATGGGGAGAAGGGAATCTGTGAGATCGACTAAGACGGGGAAAAGAAGGTAAAGAAGGAGGGACAAGACACAGTGGGGTGAAAGAGTGGGGGAGAAGGGGAGATATGGGGGAGATGTAGAGGGTGAGGTAGATGGAAAGGTAAAGGGAAAGGAAACGGGCGAGGGAAAGGCAGAGAGAAGAGTAGAGGGAGGCAATGCAGGAAAAGGGGGATGCAAGGGAATCGAGATGGTGGGGAGCATAAGTAGGATAACATGAGAGTAGAATGTTTATAGAAGAAAATATGGATATAGGGGGTGTAGGGTATAAGATGGTCAAAGGGCGGTGGGGAGAGTGTGACTAGAGGGAGGTGTAAACATAAGGTGGGAGTGAAAGGGAGCATAAAGGTGAATGGGAGGAAAAAAGTGAAAGGGAGGAGGACGGTGAGAGGGAGAAGGGAGATGTGAAGGGAAGAAAGCGAGGGGGCATGGGGTGAGAGGAAGGAGGGCAAGGTATAGGATGGGGTACTTTCACGAGGATTGAGATGAGGCGTGGAAGCATAGATCAACTTCCTGGTATAAAGTGTGGGTTGTAGTGGGGAAGGCAAGGTGGGTAGCCTACTCAGTGGGGCAATTTATCAGAGTATACGCAGTGGACGGGGTTACGAACTGAGAGGAGGGTAAAGGGAAAGGGGGAGGTAGAAGGCTGGATATAACAAAGGTAAGAGTGAGACGTATGGGATAAGATGAGGATGTGGGAGGAGGAAGAAGAGCAAGGGGAAGGAGGATGGATATGTCGTGGATTGGGGGAATGGCTAGGAGAGGGATGGGATGTGAAAGATGAAAAGTGAGAAAAGGATGAGGGATTGAGAAGGGAGGAAATGGGAGAGAAAGCGTGTGAAGGGAAAAGTGAGGTGAGGGTGGAGATGGGGGAAAGGATAAAAGGGAAGAATGTGGGAGTGGTGGTATCCGCTCTCTCTCTCTCTCTCTCTCTCTCTCTCCCAGACTGGCAGTGACGGTAATGAGGCCTGTACGTCGCCAAGCTGCGGTCGACTGCTATTGCTATTGGTCGCTCGCTCACTCGTTTTTTCATTGTTCGCTGATGATGGGTCGCTTTTCCTTTCCTCTGCATATCGCCAGGAAAATTGGTAAATAATGTCTCATCTTTCCCTTATCGTCTTTCATTATTCAGTCTTTATCATCACTTTTTTTTTTTATTCTGCGGTCCCACCCCTTCCTCCGCATATTGCCCGGGAAAACTGGAAAATCCTCCTAAATGCGTTTCCTTCTTTATTTCTTACTGTCACCCTGTAGTTGTTCTGTATCTTCTTATTCTACTGTGTCCTACTTACTGTCTGTCATTATCTCCTCATTAATATACGTCGGTCTTGTTTTACTTTTTCTCTTCTCATTTTTCACCATCTCATTTTTTATTCTTCACCATAATCATAATCACTGTCTTGGCCCGATATCCCAAACTTTCAATAGGGAGGTTAACAGATAAAATGGGAGAAGGAATTTACACACGAAAAAGATGTCCACAAAGAACGTAGCAAAAAGGACCACGATTATTATTCCGCCACGGAAAGTATGCATAAAAAACCTCATCCTGCAAGAAAAATGATACACTGCAGGATAGAGAAGGATTTTAGTTTTCTGCCTTTGAAAATATATATAAAAATTTAATAATTCTAAAAAATAAAATCTAGGATACAGTTCAAATTTCAGAAGTGGCGACCTTCTTTGACTAATTTTTTTGATGTGTATAGCGTTTTTTTTTTTTTTAATGCAAGGAAGTAGGAACCAAAGGCCAGGAGCCCGCAAGAAAAAAACAAAAACAATACAACAGACAGCCAAAATCAAGATCTGTTCATTTCGAGATGCCTGGAGACACACTGCGTTTGAACGACTGGAGATCATAGGAAGTGTGCTAATAATAACCCCTTCAATTATCTTATTATTTCTACCTCCAGACGATTACATTTATCTTGGGAGACTTCTCGAACAACAAGAGGTCTCCCACGAGTTGAATTAAGCCACCAGGTAGCGGCAAGAGGAAGAAATACGTGTCCTCCGTCTGAGTATCTTACATCTTCTCACAGATTTGGCGAATTTATGGCGGGTAAGTTGACCCATCTGTGACACACATAAATCAAGATAATGTTCTCGTTGTGTTTCCCTTGGTTTAAATCACCGTAAGTACTTCACTACGACGTTGTCTTAATTTACTGACTTAGATGACCCCATGGAAGGATGTAATTTAACCCCTTACCTGAGGTCGACGTGTTTGTTTTCATTTTTATTATTATTCTCCTGTTTGACGATTTAATTGAGTTTAAAAAAAAGCCACCTGTTTGTGAAGGGGTTAATGAAGTCTACAGGCAACCCCTCCCATAAAACTCTCTCTCTCTCTCTCTCTCTCTCTCTCTCTCTCTCTCTCTCTCTCTCAAGCTGAAGAAAATCGTCTGGATATGTAGGCTAGTTGCAACCCGTCTCATCTGAATGTGAACCCAAAGAACTGCCAGCTCAAGATACCCTTCTCCCCTAATCCACTGTCCTCTTTTCGGGCGACAGGGGGCGAGTTGCGTGACGTTTGTATAACCAGGCAGCGCAGTCACCCAGTTGTATCGGTGCTACCACGTGAAGGCGCCCCATCCCTGCACCCCACCTGCATATAGGAATAATACACACCCACATCAACAGTCATCATCGTGCAGAAGGGGTTAATTCATTCAGTTCTAAAAGTGTTATTAAAGAAAAAAAACGAAGAAAGTCGTCATCGTCGCGAAAAGATTAAAATAAAACTTGCACAATATTTCTGCTGGTGGATGGTCACAAGTTCGAACCCCGTCAAATTCGGATACTTCAAGGACGTGCTATAAAAATGATGTTTAAATTTGTCTAACAGATATATAATGCTTCCTCCGTTTAAATCTGGTGGTATTTGTTGAAGATCAGTGTAAAGCTTGATGTATGAGAGGATGTGAGGGAGGGAGGGAGGAGTGGGAGATAAGGAGGGAGTGGGAGAAGAGGAAGATTGAGAGAGAGAGAGAGAGAGAGAGAGAGAGAGAGAGAGAGAGAGGGAACTGATGGACGAAGGAGTGAGAAAGATAAGAAAAGGAGAGACGAGTGGGAGGAAAAGAGCAGAGAGGGAGAAGGACAGGAGAGAGGGATGAGGAAAAGAGAGAGGGATGAGGGGAGGAGAGAGGGATGAGTGAGACAATAGAGGGAGTAAGATGGAGGAGGAGGTGAGAGATGCGAGGATATGTGAGAGGGAGGAGTGAAGCAGATGACTGGAGGAGGAAGAGAGGGATTAGTGAGGATGATGAGAGGGATTAGTGACAGGTGTATGAGTGATGAATGACCGAGTGAAATATGAGAGAGAGACAGAGAGCTTTATGGCTACGTGGCTCGGTGGCTACTCTTCTCGTGATGTGTGAGCCTATGGTGGACGTATAAAGTGGGTGCCGGTGTTGTCCCTTCATGGGCTTGATTATGTTACCATCTTTTGATTCTACCTAAGAACTACACAGAGTTTGTAGACTTTGACAAACAGAAATACAGTCAATACAACACTTCCACCGTCACGTCACTCACTCTTCCAACACCCTCTCAATTCGTACTACGCCAATGAGGGACTGGGTTAAGTCTTGCTATCACTCTCCCTCCACGAAGGTTCTATCCTGCAGTGGACCTAATGTAGACTAATGGATGAGTACTGCACAAAGTGACTTGTGAATGACGAAACTGTTATTTTTTAATTGTTTTAAAGATGTGACATATGAAGCTTTAGTAAATTTTGAGAAGATACATTGTACTAACGTTTATGGCAAAGTGAATAAAGACGGTGAGAAGGGATATACCATCAGTGCTGAAGGTCTCCATTTCTACATCGCTTCAGTCTATATACTGTACAAGAAAAACACGATCCAATAAACAGCGTCAGGTGTCTTCCTCTGCATCTACCCTCTCACCAATTTATCTACTTGTCACAGGCCAGTCATAATGTAAAAAAAAAAAAAAAGAAAAAAGAAAAAGAAAAAAGAACGAAAGAAAAAAGGTGACAAAATAATAACATAAGGCGACGCATCATTTTTCAGTGACGCCCCAGACGACTCCATTAATATCAGAAAAAACACGCCAAGTAGAAAAATTGGTTAAATAATAATAATACCGTAATAATAATAATAATAATAATAATAATAATAATAATAATAATAATAGCAATAAATAAAACAGTAGTAGTTGTAGTAGTAGTAGAAGTAGTAGTAGTAGTACTAGCAGTAGTAATGACAATAATAAAAATAATAATAATAATAATAACAACAATAATAATAATAAACAGTTTTTTTCTATCCCTGCCTGAATATTTATCTTTACGGTTCATTTTCATTTGTAATTCTCTCATTTTCAACGTCACCTCATTTCCATACTTTATCATCTTCCTACCCCTTACAAGAACATTTGCATCTCTCACCATCTCATTTCCTTCTCCTCTTCTCATTTCTACTTTCATCACCTCTTCTCCATTCTCTCTCTCTCTCTTTCTCTCTCTCTCTCTCTCTCTCTCTCTCTCTCTCTATCAAATCACTGCCACCTTCATCCACTTAACACATTCTCAACCTCATTTCCACCAACTCTTCCTTTTATCTTCAACTCCATTATCCATTCACCTCCACTCTTCCGCACCTCGTTTCCTCCTCTCACTAACTCACCTCCACCTCACACCATTTCAGAGCATCATTTCCACCCCATACCCACCTCACTCACTTCCACTTCACACCATCTCAGAACCTCATTTCCACTCCATATCCACCTTTTTGTTCTTCATTCACCCTCATTTTCACCCCACACCACATCTCACGCCATCTCCACTTCATCTCACCTCATTTTCACCCACAAAACGACACTTTCATCTCTCAACTTTATCCCACCCTTATTTTACAGCACTGTCTCATTTCCACCTCACTCCCATCGCTCTACACCTCATTTCACTTCTAAAGCACCACTTCATTACCATCCCATTTTCTCCCCTCACCACCTCACTTTAGCCTCATAATCATCCTTCGCTAACTCATCTCACTTCTGACAACCTCATCTCCAGTTCATCTTCATATCCCAATAACTTATTTTCACATCATATTCAATCCTTATTAGGTCATTTCACTCATCACTCAATCTCTACACCTCACTCTCACCACTCAACATATTTCCACACCACATTCAACTCATTTGCATCCCAGACACTTCATTTCCACTCAAACCAACTCACTGTCACTCACACCAGCTCATTTTCACCCTCGCAAACTCATCATCACCTCATCCTCACCCCTTAGGACCTCATTCAAAGCTTCAGCACCTCATCTCCACCTCATTTCCACCCCTTACCTGCTCATCTCCCTCAACATGTCCTATTTCCAGGTAATTTCTCTGTGGAAGGGTGAGGCGAGAGAGAGAGAGAGAGAGAGAGAGAGAGAGAGAGAGAGAGAGAGAGAGAGAGAGAGAGAGAGAGAGAGAATAATACGGGGAAAAGTGAACTAATCCTAATTTTAATTCAACCATAAAAAATAAAAGACAAATCTCTCATGGAAATACCGAGCCAAATTAATTGTCGGGTCGTGCGGATTTTTTTTTTTTTTTTTTTGCCATTATCCCCCAAAAAGCAATCTCTCTCTCTCTCTTTTTTTTTTTTTTTTTACCAATTTTTATACACGAGTTAAATTAATAAGACATTTTTTCCATTTTTCACCTCTTCATTTCTCCGCACGTTATCTTTTTCATTCTTTTTTTTTCGTTTTGCACTTTTTTCACTGCCTTCATTCTTTATTGTTCATCCACGCTCAATATTTTCAGTCATTTTTCCATGCTTCATAATTAAAACATATTCCCCGTAAGTTTTATCATTTCATAATTTATCGTCTTGTGTTTTTAACGTGAGATAGAAAAACAACTCGAATCTAGTCTCTGTTTTTGTTACCATTAAAGATACACTATGAGAGAGAGAGAGAGAGAGAGAGAGAGAGAGAAAAGACAAAGCTCCAATAACAACGACAAGCAGACAAAAATTCATAGCTTAAGACAGACTGACAGACAGACAGATATGACACACCTAATGTCTGATTTGGCTCGTATATCTGACTGGGGTAAAAATAATCAGGTTGTTTTTAATGCATCAAAGACTCAGTTTTTACACCTATCAACCCGACAAAATCTTTCACAGGTATACCCACTAATGTTTAATAATATTCAGCTAAATCCTGCATCATCCCTGAACATGCTTGGGGTTTCATTTATTCGGGACTTATCTTGGAAACATCATACAGTATCATATCTCATAAAATCTGCTTCCAAGAGATTAGGTGTGCTAAGCCGACTCCGTTCCTACCCCAGCACAATTGTTGACTCTATACAGGGGTTTTATCCGCCCCTGTGTGGAGTACAACTCTCATGTGTGGGGAGGCTCCCCACATACAGCTCAGCCAATAGGGTGGAGTCAAAGGCTTTTAGTCTCATTAACTCTCCTCCTCTTACTGACTCCCTTCAACCTCTGTCTCTTTGCCGCACTGTTGCATCTTTATCTCTTTTCTATCGCTACTTCAATGGTCACTGCTCCTCTGAAGTCTGCATGCATTCCTCCACCTCTACGACAGGCGCGCAGCACCCGTCTAGCAGCAAACTCTAATCCCTTTTCTGTCCAACTCTCTAATGCAAGAGTTAACCGTTACTCCCAGTCCTTCATTTATGCAACAGGTCAACTCTGGAACTGTTTCCCTCTGTCTGTATTTCCTGCTTCCTATGATCTGTCTTTCAAACGCAGTGTGTCCAGGCATCTCGAAATGATCGGATCTTTCTTGTATTTTGTTTATCTCTTGGAAGGAACAATTTTGCTGGCTCGCGGCCTTTGGTTCCTTCTTCCTTACAAAAAAAAAAAAAAAAAAAAAAAACTGCTGATATAGAATGACATATATGTACCTAAAAACAAAGTGGTCATAGCTTGAGAAAGACAGACAGGCAGACAGACACCGGCAGATATAAAGAAAGACAGAGATACCTAACAACATACAGAAAGAGACAGAACGGCAGAGACAAGCCCTAAGCAATGCAATGCCCTCTCTTGTCATGAAACGGCCTTTGAAACAAATAAGCTGAAAAAAATCCATGGGTTGAGGAAAACAAACAGACAGACAGACAGAAACAGATGTATGCAGCTAGACAGGAAAGCAGCCAGGCAAAAATAAAGACAGCAAAGACAAACAGCCAAAGTTAACAGAGACAAAGACAACAGAGACAAAGACAGCAGAGACAGACAGAAAGAAAGATAGTAGAGACAGACAGACCAAAGACAGCAGAGACAGAGAAACAGAGAAAGATAGCACAGACAGACACACAAAGACACCGACAGACGTAGGTAGCGACAGACAGACAAACAAAACAAAAGAGAACTCAAACTAATCACAATACCTTTCTCGTTTCAGGTAATGATCTTGGAGGTGCAATGTGGATGTCACTCACACAAGCTGCAGTCCTTAAGGCGTCTCCATTAACTAGACTCTAGGTAATTATCGTCCTTAATTGCCACTCTATTCTTCACCACATCCTCGTCAGCGCCGCCTTTCACTCACCTGTAATTAATAAAGGCAGGTGCACCTCCGTTTACTTACACCACCTGCACGGGGTTGCCCTTAATTACTTAATCAATTCCAAACAAACATTCCAAGCACAAATTTCCTCCTTAATTATCTAATCAATTCCAAACCCAAATAAATAGCCAAAACAATTTCATTTTCGTTAACATGAGAACGACTAAGAACGACTACTTAGTATTCTACATAATAATATCTAAATTCAATACGATTTTGGTTGCTTCACCATGCACGAGGTTAGAGAGTATTTGCAGGGTTCTCTCTCTCTCTCTCTCTCTCTCTCTCTCTCTCTCTCTCTCTAATCAACAGCTTTTGAGAGGGCGATGTCGACAAAGGCCTCTTCCAAATGTCTTAACTCTGGCCTACTATACTCTTTTTACTCCAGCTTCGACTAAAATTGCTGTATCTCCATCTTGAATGCCGAGTTGTAACGACATATTAAAAGCTGAATAATTATGGTGCTTGTCACGAAGAAGTGCCATTGAGAGGAGGCACAGAGTATTTTTTTTCTACCACTGAGCTACGTGACATAAGCTACAGAATGAAAAAAAAATCTGATCTATTCTATTCATTTTTTCATTACCTTCTTTACTATATTCCTTTTACTCTAACTTGGCCTAAATTTGCCTTCTCTCCCTCTTGAGTACTGAGTCACAACAAGAGATTAGCACTAGAATGAGATGCCAGTCACGAAGAAGTGCCATGAAACGGATGCAGACCCATAGCACTCTTATTCTGCCACTGAGCAACGAAAAATAAGCTACAAATGGGCGAAAATCTAGGCTTAAAAAAAAAAAAAAAAAAAAAAAAAAATCTATACTACGTGGCTCTCCTAACCTGAACAAATCGCCGGGAAAATGCGAAAATAAAATAAGGAAATACGACAAAGGACTGAAGGCGTATAATTGTTACCATTTTTAATCTTAACATACAATAATACGATGTAATTTCTCCATCTTGCTCTTTGCCTGTGTCTTCCGCTCGCTCTATCTCGGGGGTGTCTCACTACTATCCCTTCCCCATCAACCATTAACTCCTATCCATTAACTACTATCCTGTGCCCACTAATTATTAACCCTTACCCATTTACTCTCAACCCTTGCCCATTAACTACTATCTCTTACCTATCTACTATTCCTTCCCCATTATCTATTATCCCTAACCCATTAATCAACCCTTATCCAGTAACAACCATTACCCATTAAATACAATCACTTACCTATCAAGTATTATCCCTTACCCATTAACTACCATCCCTTACCCATTATCCAAAATGTCAATCAGTCACAATCAAATCTCTCTCTCTCTCTCTCTCTCTCTCTCTCTCTCTCTCTCTCTCTCTCTCTCTCTCTCTCACCGTAATTATGTCTGCGACGCCCACAATCCCTCACCCAGAATTTAGCTCCCCATCCCAGTTAAAGAGTTCCAGACCAACACAAATGGGCAGTTATGCACGCCGAATTGCCACTACCAACACCATCCCCTCCTCCACTCCCCTCCACTGCCATCCATCCCGTAATTAGGTAAGGCTGCAGCACACACACACACACACACACACACACACACACACACACACACACACACACACACCTTCCCTTTTCACTCCTCTCTGGCAATTCCGTCTCCCCCTTGCTGTCGTTCATCTTGCTGTCTCGGTTAGTTCCTCTTTTGCAAACTTTCACCTCCACACACACACACACACACACACACACACACACACACACACACACACAATCTGTATTTACATGTACCGGTATATTATAATTTTTCAATTATCATACAATGAGTGATTTTTAAGAAATTTCAGGACATTACTCTCTCGGTATTTTTGAGTATAAAATGCGTTCGATTCTAAGTTGTTATGGAGCTAGAATTACTAATGACTTCATGGGCAAAGCTGATCTCCCTCCTAATTCACCCTTAAAGCCATCAGTAATTCCGTAACGGCTGAATTGACCTCGTGTTGATATGGCATTTACTACTAAAAAATCAACCAATGAATAACCTAAACTTTCTCACAATCTTGTGGGACATCTTTTATAAAAAAAAAAAATAATAATAATAATAATCGAGTGGGGGAAAGAGGGGTGAAGTTGATAATTACTAGCACAGGCTGCAATATCTCAAATTTTACACATACTTACATACATAAAAATGACGCCCTGTTTCCCTTTAAAGAATCCCAGTACTAGGGTTGGCTATGGTACAGCTGATGTTTTCTATGGATTGTGGGCTAAACCATGTGCCCAAACCTGGTAATTACTCCTCAATAATTGTTGAATGCCGTTCGAAATAAAGAAATTGGTGATGTGTAATATGATCTGTAACAATGTGTGTCTCAGCTTAGACTCTGAATCCATTTGTCGTCACTCGGAGGAAAGACCACGAATTTTCTACAGTGTACATATGACTGAATATTTCCTGCCTAAGAACGGTGATTGTGCACTTAGTTACCAAGCTTGTAGTCACACTTTACACACATGACAGTACCTCTCAGGGTCCATTATAACCAGCCACCTAGTACTGAGAAATGATACATCAAGATAATGCTGTTTTGCTTGCTTATGGTGAACAGGAGCTTTGCTGACTGGTGCAGTGTCTGATGTGAGTGGTGTCAAAATAGACATAAATATTTAATAAGATGATGGTTGTTCAGAGATGGCAAATGTTGGTAACTGGAGAGAAACGAACCAGTTAATTATTAAGTATCACAGTATGGGTAAAAAAAAAAAAAAAACGCGTACAAAAGAAATGGACAGAGTAGCCCTGGAATGAAAAGTTGCTGGTGCTATGAAGGCCTTGAAATGAACTAGAGATCTTGAGTATATAGGCAAGAGGGAAGGTTGTCGTTCATACTGTGTGAGTGTGAAACGTGAGGAGTAAGAGCAGAGAATATGGTGCTACTGAGGATTGTGTGTGGAATGCGCTGGGTGGGCACAATATACAATGAGATGCAAAATAGATGTGGAGTAAGGAAGTCTGCTGATAAGATGGTTGATGTTTACAATGATGGTACAGTCATGCGGAGAGAATAAAGTGAGAAAGGGTAGCGAAACGGTATCTATGGGTGCTTGAAGGTAGGAGGAGGCGTGGTAGGGTAAAACATGGCGGACGGATATGGTAAATGTGTGAGAACGAGAGAAATGGGGGATGAGGAGATTACGAAAATGACAAGGCACTGAGATGGTTGAATGAATTATATAGGGAGGAGCGCACAGCACGAGTCTGGCCCCCACTATTTAAAACGATCATAAACTGAGTGACTCTCGACATGTGTAAATGAAACGTACAAAAAAAAAATGAATGAAAGAAAGATTGAAAGAATCAATGAAAGAAAAATAAAGATGAGAGAAAGAATGAAAGAAAAAAGCTACAGACTACTTGAAATCTGAGGCAGACACAGACTTCCCGGGACTGAATAATGTGTGAAGGAACGGTTGGCCCAGTTCCCTGTGGATGCTGTTAATACTTCTCCCACTTCCTTACGTTCTCCCTGTGTTTCTAGACGATACTTTGGCCCACGAATTAGGCAGTAAAGATAGTCAGGATAATAATGCTGATGATGACACACAAACGCCAGATACCAGTCTTCGTTTCTCAGACGTTTTACCCTCCGCCTGACAAAGGCAGAGGAAAGTGTTGTTATCACTGAGATCAATAAGTGTCCGTCCGTCGAGCTGGGCGGCAGGGCGGCTGGCCAGGCGTAGAGATTTCGTTTCCGGGAAAGAAATCAGAAATTATTCACTATAGAGTCATGAAATTTCACATAGTTATGTGTCTTATAGTGAACTGGTGCCTTTTTGATAGGCAGAATGCTGTGTCTTAGGTAGTTTTTTCCCCTTTAATAATGAAAATGTTTAAAAAAAAATCAATGCGGCCTGCACAAGGAATCTGAAGGGCCCAGGTTATGTGTCATCAAGGCGTTCTCCATACGCCCACTTTTAACAGAAAAGATTGGGTGGGGAGGGGGGCTTATGCGCTTGGTTAGGTGTTCAGGGGGATGGGGAGTATGTGCTTGGTCAGGTAGGGGGTTGCAACAGCGTAGAATTGCCTATGTTTTCTTCTTGTAATCTTCTGCGAAACATCCTTTTTCCTTTTACCACAACCTATTTCCTCCTTTTAGAAACTCTCTTAATTAATTTTCTCTTTCACTGTTTTGCAACTTCCTCTTCCATTTTTGCAATCTACCTTTCTGCAATCTCCATTTCCCCTCAGGTATGGTTTCACCTTGGCCTCTTCATTTCAGACTTTATATTACTTTCTTTTTTTTCGCTTTTTTTATTTCAGCTTCAGTCCAAGTTGCAAGGAGATATTTTCATTCCAAAGTTCGTTCATCTTGGGATAGCGGTGTGTGTGTGTGTGTGTGTGTGTGTGTGTGTGTGTGTGTGTGTGTGTGTGTGTGTGTGTGTGTGTGTGTGTGTGTGTGTGTGTGTGTATGTGAGAGAGAGAGAGAGAGAGAGAGAGAGAGAGAGAGAGAGAGAGAGAGAGAGAGAGAGAGAGTGAGAGAATGTTTGTGTATATATATATATATATATATATATATATATATATATATATATATATATATATATGTATATATATATATATATATATATATATATATATATATATATATATATATATATATGTATGTAATAAAAGTATAGGCGGATGTACGGAAGAGTGAGTAAGCAAGTGAGTGAGTGTGTGTGAGTGAGTGCGTGCGTGCGTGCGTGCGTGCGTGCGTGCGTGCGTGAGTGCGTGCGTGTATGCGTGCGTGCGTACTATCTCCCATCCCACCCACAGCTCACGCCCTCTGGCCACAATCCCATTCCCTCTGAACTATTTTCCATCACCATTTCGTTCCGTGTTTTTGTAGCCCTTTTTTCAGGGGTGTCAGGCCAAAGTTGCAATTGCAGCCCTCCCCGCACGTCATTCCCTCTGCAACATGGCTTTCGGGACACTGCAACATTTTTATACCTCTCTTTTAACCCGCTGTTTCCCGTGTCTTTCATATATTACTCTCATCCCCTTTCCGCCCAGTGCTTTTGAGGGAGAAATTTTAAGCAGTACTCTACATCCTTAATATATGCAACAGGTCGATTCTCCGTATTTCTCTCTGCCTATGACCTCCAGTTCTTAAAACGCACTGTGTCCAGGCATCTCGAAATGACTGGATCTTGATTTTGAGTCTACTTCATTTTTTGCTAGAAATAATTACTTTTTTCTCTGCGTTACTTCAGTCACTGCTTCTATCTTTAAAAAATATCCAGACACCTCCACTCAAAAATATCGCAATGTTGCAAAATTATTTCTCAAACCAGCACCTGTACTCATCATACTGTTTAACAGGTCAAAGTTCGCAATAATATACACATTTCCACAATCTTGTTTTCCCCATTTCTTGCACAGTTTTTCAATTTCACAACATACTGCAGTTCACTCATTGCCTCCCAAATGCCACTCACATTGCACAGGTGGCAGGTGTCAGGTTGCAAAACGACATTTATAAAACACGAAAAAAATAGAAAAATAAAATGCTGTTCTGATTTTCCACTTGGCTGCCCTTCACGTGTTTACTCCTTCAGCTTTAGGAGTGACTGGATATCAACTTTCGATTCCTAGTGTACCATTTCTATACTGCAGTTACTGAATCTTAGTTATCGTGTGATGTAATTTTAACTGTATAGCCTATTCTCTCTCTCTCTCTCTCTCTCTCTCTCTCTCTCTCTCTCTCTCTCTCTCTCTCACACACACACACACACACACACACACACACACAGAACGGATGACACTGTCCTATTTATTCGTTCCTTCATCCCCTTATTCACGCTTGACAAATAATCCCTTATGCACGAGTACATAGTACATCATACTTAGTTTTTTTTTCCCCACTTACTGCCCAACGATGGTATTCAGCTTACAAAGACATTTCCAATTGGAGCAGTTTGATACCAACTTCAAAGTTTAATAGAAGCGTTTGGAAGTATAATAATAATAAAAAATAATAACTAATATTTATATTATAATGATCCGATTTCTGTATGTATGTATGTTTGTTACCGTAACAACAAAAACGGCGCATGTGGTGCAAATTTTTGTTAAAGCACGGTACCGTTAAAGAGCTGACTTGAAGAAAAAATTTCCAGTCCAATCGGGCCACCGGTTCCCGAGTTATCACTCATTTCTGAAGATAGGAAGTGACTTGCCATCGAGCGGAGGCCGCCGAGGGCGGCCTTTAAGGGAGTAATAATAATAATAATAATAATAATGAAATTACTACAACCACAATTAATATAACAAGAACTACTACTACTACTACTTCTACCACTACTACTACTACTACTATCTACCTATCTATCTATATACCTAGGCTGCTTCCCTCAAGGAAAGGGAGGTAGCCGAGACAGGACGACACACTCCCTATTTACTCATCCATTCAAACATTCATTCGCATCTTAGCCCCAAAGGGGAGAACGGACAGATCCTCACCGCACCACACCGCACAAGGGTCAACTGCGCAACGCAATCAGTGACATCCGTAGCAGGGCCCGACAGCAGAACTGGTTTACCCCTGCCACATCATAACAGACCCATCCCCTTACCCGCACCTGACTACTACTTCTACTAATAATAATAATTTGTAATAAAAGTACAATACGTCTGGGGACTAAAGAAGTTAATAAACACTAAAGCAATCACTGTAGTTCGAAAAGTTTCCCAAACTGAGCGATATCGCCCGGAATGTACAGGAATACACCGAAAAAGACAGGACTGAAAGGGTTAAATGTGAGAGAAATGCAGTTTCCCCCCCCCTTTCTCTCTCTCTCTCTCTCTCCATTCATCCCATTTCTTCCTCCTCCTCCTCCTTTCGTCCTTTGATTATGCTTCATTCACGAAAAAAATCTAGGCTGAGATATGTCGGGATTAATGCACAAAACTGAAAAAAAAAAAAAAAATTTACCTCTTCGTCCCTCTTTATTTTTCTTTTTTGGTTTAATGATAGGATGTAAATCAATTTTTGCCTCCATTTATAGTGAAATGCTAAAATGGCAACTTACTTCATAAAAATATATTCATGGCTGTTTTACATATTTCTTTTCAATAATTTCTATATTATTCGGTTTCAATCTTCGTAATGAAAAAGCGATTCCGATGGCAAAATATAATACAAACTTATTGAGGAAATATTATTCACCAACATCTTCAGACATTTTTTGACAAGTTAATTATTTTCCATTATTTTTAAATTAATTTTAAAAAAACATAATTCAGACTGCAAAAACATTCCGAGATTGGAAGATTTTTAATTTATCAGACTTAGGGAGAATACCCGGTAATATCCATTTTTTTTTTTCCTGCGTAATTCCAACATTTACTTTCAAAATTTAAAAAATGCTCTTTAATCTCAGTCCCCTCAAAGGCAACTCGGCCACAAAAGTGAGTTTAATTTTAATTTTCTTTTAATCTATTAAGGACATTACGCCAACCTCACTCATTTCCTATTCCTTTAATTGATATTTTACTCTATACGGACAATTTCCAACTCAATTCTCCGTCCTTCTAAAGCGTCGCTCCAGTCGCTTACAAATCGTCTTCAAATTTACTCATTACTTCCCCCAATTTCCCCTCACTTTTTTTCTTACATTTTTACACCGGCAAGACAGGCTGCAATTCAATCTTCCGTCTCCCAACACACCATTCAGGTTGCAAGCCCACGTCTCCATGTTGCAAACCCCCTCCCTTTCCATTCCCCTCACCCCCTCACTCAGCCTCCCCCCAACCCATACCCCCACCCTACCTACCCTTACCCCTCTATCCCAGTCCTACCTCTCCTACCCCCACCCCCTTTCTCTCCCCCTACCCACTAACACATTCCAGACAGCATTTTTTTACGTCTCTATTCTCTTCCTTCCACCCACACCCCAGCCCTCTTCCTTCCGCCCCCCTCCCCGCCCCTCCGTCCCCCTCTCCACTCCCACCCTTAGCCCACTCCCCTCCTACCATCCCATCCCTCCTTCCCCCTCAGTCCCCTCCCCATCTCCTCTAACCCAGCTCCGTCCAAACCGACCCCTTCCGTCCCTCTCCACCTCCCCGGGGAACGAAATGCATCTTTAACTTGTCTCGGTGTGCCCTCATTAACTCAGGGTTGCACAGCGGAGGCAGCCCAGCGACTCATTTACGCTTCATTTACGAGTCCTTTCCCTCCCATTTACGTGGCTGAAGTTTCATTTGGCAAGACGCACGCATCATAACAAGACATCGGGGCTTTGTGTCGGCCCAAGTTTCATTTTGAGGGAAGGCGCCCGGGTTTCATTTCGAGGGGGGACAAGAGTTTCATTTGGCCAAGAGACATGTTTTCATCTGCGAGGCCCGAGCGTCATTTGAAAGACAGATGCTTCAGTAAAGGAACCAGATATTTATTTAAGAGATTGAAATTTTGTTTAAAGAACCTGCACTTTTTTTCACTTAGGATTGCTGGGGTTTATTTTAGTACGCGTCCACACGTGTTGGCACAAAAAACAATAGTACGACACTTATAACTATATTAAACTATTTTAAGTTACACACCCACACACACACACACACACACACACACACACACACACACACACACACACTACCTTTTTACGTCGTTCTAATCGGAGAGTGAGTGTGACAGCCAGAATTTACTCAACCTCATAATGGCAAAGTACAAATATTGGCAGGTTGTACTCGTATGTGTACTGAGAGTAGTCCATGTTAAAGTCAAATGTCCATTTCCTCGACAGTTAAGAAGGCTCCCTAACACCCCTTCCTTAGCGATTTATTTTGCATACCACACCTCACTACTTTATTGTGTGTTCATCCATCCATCCATCCATCACCCTTGTGTGTTATGTGTCTTAAATACGAGCGTAGATCGCATAAACAAACGCACAAGGCTATATTAACGAACCAGGTAACGAAATAAACTGATCGGGTTGAGATGGTAGGGGTTTTTTTACGGTCCGAAGTGTGTCTATGGCTACGTTAGTGTGTGTATTTGTTTCTCGTAAATATTATATCATCGGCGTGAAGAGAGAGGCGTCATACTTCCCCTGTTATGCTCCTAGTCTGCATGGTGCTTGTAATTTTGGTAGGGGCAGCCTCAGTTTTCACGCACACGCACACGCACCGCCTTCCATGCATACCTTACATGCTCGCTTAATGGGCCAAATACCTTCCCCTGTGTGTGTGTGTGTGTGTGTGTGTGTGTGTGTGTGTGTGTGTGTGTGTGTGTGTGTGTGTGTGTGTGTGTGTAAAACAAGCACCAAACAATTTAACAGTCCTTCACTCACGAGACACCTGCCCAAAAGTTGCTGTGTGTATGTGTTTGTTCCCACACACCTGCAGTCCACACCACCCTTCCTGTCTTTTAGTTCACCAGTGTTTGGACCTGTGTTTGGCAGTGTGTTTGGATGTTTGGGTGCATGTTTTAGTGGCTGTGTCTGTCAACCCTCTAAAAATCTGAACAACTCCACCAGTCTATTTCACCCAACGCCAAACGATTTTATTTTATTCATCGGAGTTAGAGAAAAATGAATAATAGTTTTTAATGTCATTCTTAACTCTCTAATAATAATAATAATAATAATAATTCAAGCCTGCGACAGCCAGGATCTTATTCATCTACGTGATTCATAAAATAATGAGAATCTCTTGACTAGGACTATTGTTTTCTCTCTCTCTCTCTCTCTCTCTCTCTCTCACACACACACACACACACACACACACACACACACACACAACCTTTCTTCAGTCCCTCTTCACTACGAGATTATTCTAAGCTAAAGCCTCAGTCGGCAGCAAAAATAATGCAAAAAAACACATCCTGGTATTGAAAAGGTTAAGTTGTGTGTTTGTGCGTGTGTGTATATGTATGTGGGTGTTTGTGTGGACGTGGGAGTATTAATGCGGCCATTCCAGTAATAGTGTGTGTGTGTGTGTGTGTGTGTGTGTGTGTGTGTGTGTGTGTGTGTGTGTGTGTGTGTGTGTGTGTGTGTGTGTGTGTGTGTGTGTGTGTGTGTGTGTGTGTGTGTGTGTGTGTCTCTCTCTCTCTCTCACCAAAACACAAACTAAGCACACTCAATATATAGGCTAGGTCTATACCTGTACGCATCAGTAATATCAGCACACACACATACACACACACACACACACACACACACGACACCTGCCGATAACACATCAACAACTTGTGTCAGGGCAAATGTTCTTATCTTGATGGTGCCCTCCAGCTGAGTACCGCAACGTAAGTAGGAAGTGTAAGTAGGATGGTAAGTAGGTAGGTAGGAATTGTAGGTAGGTAGGAATTGTGAATTGCAGGTAGGCAGAATTATATATAGGCTGGTAAATTGGTTGGTAAGTAGGTAAGTCGGTAGGATGTGTATGTTGGTAACTGCATAAAAAGTCGGTAGCTAGGTAGGTGGGGCATTGTGTTAGACGAGCTGGTAGGCAGGAAAGCAAGTAAGGTCGATGGCATGTAGGTAGGTAGGTATGCTGGTAAATAGGTAGGTAAGTAGATAGTTAAGACTTGTAAGTAGGACAAAGTTAAATAAGTAGGAAGGTACATATGAAGGAACTGATAGGAAGGTAGATAGGTATGTAGGTAAGTTGGGTGGGCAGGTAGGTAGACAGGCAGGTAAGTATGAAGGTAGAGATAGGTGGGCAGGGAGGTGGGTAAGTATGTAGGTAAGGTAGGTAGGCAGGTAAGTAGGTAGGTAGACATGTAGGTAAGCAGATAGGCAGGTGAAAGGGTAGGAAGATAAGGTAAACAGTGGATCCCGGTATATCTAGGAAGTTGTGATGGTAGCTCCTGTTTGGCAAAGTATCTAAACAGGCCCTATGTGAGGTGTCTCTCTCTCTCTCTCTCTCTCTCTCTCTCTCTCTCTCTTACAAATACAGCCCCTATAAACAGGGTGGAATCAAAGGCTTTTCGGCTCATAAACTCCTCTCCTCTCGCCCACTCCCTTCACTCCTTCTCTCTCTCACTGCCTCCATGTTGCATCTTTCTCTCTTTACTGTTGCAACAACACTGAACATTACTCCTCAGAACTCGCTGCCTGTAATGTATGGCTCCCCCTTTACGGCAGGCATGCAGCACCACTAAATCTTCAAACTTTCATTGCTTTGCCGTCCAAGTCACTAATGCAGAAGTTGACCAATATTCTGGGTCTTTCATACAGACTGGTAAACTCTGAAGCAGTCTTTTCTCAGTCTGGTTTTCGCTCTGCTTACGACCTCCTCTTTTCAAAAATAATATCCTTGCATCTCGATTCTATGGCGTCTTCCTTATTTTTGCTACTGTTAGAAGATTTAGTTAATATAAGGAGAGTTAGATATCAATTTTATTCATGCCGGGTTTGTGTTGACCTTTTACTTATATTCTTGTGCCTACCAATGATTTTAAGAAGCTTATAAGAGACGACCTCGTGCTTATAGGTATACTGGCTCTGCTGTTGAACTTTAGAACCTTGACAGGGAGAGTGTCGGCTTGAATTCGGTTCATCTTCCCTGTATACAAAAAGTTGGTAGGTAGGTAGGACGGTGGTTACGTGGGCAGGTAGATATGAAGACTGCCAGATGTGTAGTATAATTTTTATAGCAACATGTAGCTACCTGGTAAGTAAATGACAAGATGACACGCAGCTGGGTGGAAATTCTTATAAAAAAAAAAAAAAATGGAGTGGCTGACAGGCATATGGGTAGAGAAGAAGATAACACAGGTGAGTAGATGGACGGGTAGGCAGGTATCCGTGTAGGTGATGGTATGACAAGGCGATGTGTGGGGAAGACGAGGGTTACGGTGTTATAAGCAGGACCTAGAGCCGTCAGTGCCAGCCCCAGGTGCAGCAATATATACTGCTGGATTTAGCAACAATTCTCAGCACGTGATATGCTGACATGGATAAAAACTGACATGGAAAATTATTTTAAAGGAAAAACTCGTGAGGAAAAACTCGTCGGAAAAAAAAAAAAAAAAAAAAAAAAAACCTACGGCAAAAACTCGCATGAAAAAACTCGAGGATAAAACTCGCGGTAAATACCCATAAGAAACTCTCCCTGGGAAAAACTCATTGGGGGAAAAAACTTGCAATGAAAATCGTTCAGAAAGAATGTGAGGAAAATCCCACCAGGGAACACTCACGAGAAAACTTACAGAAAAAAAACCAGTGATAATTCTGGCGTGGAATAAAAATCGATAGGAAAAAAACTACGAAAAATAGGGGAAAGCTCGAGGAAATAAAATCCACGAAAAATGAAAACTCATATAATTAAAAATAAATAAACTTGCTGATAAATACACATGCGACGAAAATAATCCACAAAAAAAAAAAAAAAAAAATCCGAAGGAGAAAATCTCAAGCTGTATTATTAATCTATTAAAACCTTTAGTTAATGACTGTGTTAATTATATACCTCCACTGCGATGACAATGCCCCATCTAGAACATACCAAAAAATTTTATTTAAACACACAGGACAATTAAGGCGAATGGATGACTAAATCCAACAAATACATTAATAGTTATTCAAGCACGAAATTCCCTTCAAAACAATTTCCTACAAAAAAACAATCTCGTGGATGTTACAGAAAATCATGAAGGCCAATATCATCCAGAAAACAAAGAATTCGTAATAAACCACTGCACCTCACAACTGTACCATGTGGAAATGAGCACGGATGTACAATGGTAAGTACTGTATAAATAAGCTACAATACGTCTAGGCTTACAGGTGTTTATGTAGGTAAGGAAGTGAACTAACAGATGAGGCAAAACACAAGCATTTAACATAAGAGGTAATTAACTATGAATGAAGGTAGTAATTAGGATAAGGTGGACAGGTACGTTGGTTGCGTGGTGCGTAGAAAGGTATGTTCATGGGTAAGAATAGATTTGGTGGCAGAATGAGAAGAAAAAGAAAGAGATAAGAGAGAAAGATGAGGAGGGAGTGAGAGGTTGGATGGGATGGGGTGGGTGGTATAAAAAAAAAAAAAAAAAAAAAAAAAGGAAGGAATGACGATCCAATACATAATAATTAGGAGAGAGAGAGAGAGAGAGAGAGAGAGAGAGAGAGAGAGAGAGAGAGAGAGAGAGAGAGAGAAATAATGAGAGTAGGATAGCATTGTTATCTGAGTTAGGCCAGAAGGAAAGGAACTTAACAACTCTCTCTCACTCTCTCTCTCTCTCTCTCTCTCTCCCCCTAACTAATTCATATACTCTTCTATTTTTGTCTTCTCCCCTGACTCCCTTTAATTTTTCCTTCACCCTGTCTTAAGTTTCTCCTTCTCTCTCTCTCTTCATCTTTCCCTCTCTTATTATTTATTTTTAACTTCTTTTGCTTATCCTCTTTTTTTCTAATTGTTCTTGTGGATTAATTCTACACACACACACACACACACACACACACACACACACACACACACACACACACACACACACAGATAAACAAGCAAGCACAAACTCTCCCTCTCTCTCTCATATCCTTCATTACTTCTTAACACACACTCTTCTATGTATATAATCCTTCATTCTTTCTTACGTTTCCTCTCTTCCTCCTCTCCTCTCCTTCCTTTCTTCCTTCTTCCTCTTCCTCCTATATTGGTTCCCCTACTACTTCCGGCTCTTCCTTACTCTCGCTTCCTTATTCCCTCGTCTTCCCTTCCCTCTCCCCTCTCCTCCTTCCTTCCTCCTCTCTTTTCCTCCTTCCTCTTCTTTTTCCTCTCCCTCTTCCCTCTTGCCCGTTCTTCCACCCTTCCTTCCTGCTCTCAAGACTCGTTCCTTAACTCTCTCTCTCTCTCTCTCTCTCTCTCTCTCTCTCTCTCTCTCTCTCTCTCCAAGACATTTCGAACAATTTTCTATTTTCCAGACTCACTCCTTAAATCACAACCCCCTCGTCTCTCTCTCTCTCTCTCTCTCTCTCTCTCTCTCTCTCTCTCTCTCTCTCTCTCTCTCTCTATGTGTGTGTATGTGTGTGTGTGTGTGTGTATATATATATATATATATATATAAAACAATCGATCAATCTATCTATCTATCTATCTGTATCTATCAGTCTATTTGTAGCTCTCACTCTATGTCTATGTCTCTCTCTCTATTTATCTATCTATCAATATCTATCCATCAATCGATCAGTCTATCTATTAAACTATTTGTAGCTCTCCCTGTCTGTCTGTGCCCCCCCCCCCTCTCTCTCTCTCTCTCTCAGCAAAAACTTGGAACATAAAATGACATCCTTCGTTTACTGCGTCCCTTTCCTCCCCACTTTACTGCGCTGGGGAGTGGGGAGACGGAAGTGAAGTGAGTGGTGGAGAGGGGGAGTGAGTGGTGGAAGGAGAGTGAGCGGCTGAGGGGGAGTGGAGGAGGGAGAGAGGAATGATGGTGGGATGAGTAATGGAGGGGGTGATGGAGATGGAGTGAGTAAGGGAGGATCGAATGATGGAGGGGGAGTGAGTGGTGAAAGGGGAGTGAGTTGTGGTGAGGGAGTGGTGGAGGAGTGAGTGGTGGAGGAGTGAGTGGAAGGGCTAAAGAAGAGGGAGAGTGGAAAAATGAAGGTGACGGGAGAGGAAAACAAAGATGGAGAGGGAGTGGAAAAAAAAGAGGGAGAAGGAGTGGAAAAAAAAGAGGGAGAAGGAGTGGAAAAAAAAGAGGGAGAAGGAGTGGAAAAAAAAGAGGGCGAAGGAGTGGAAAAAAAAGAGGGAGAAGGAGTGGAAAAGAGGCAGAGGGAGTGGAAAAGGAGGGGGAGGGAGTGGAAATGAGAGGGAAAGGGTGTGAAAAAGAGCATGAAGGAGTGGATATGAGGCAGGGGGAGTGGAATATGAGGGAGAGAGAGTGGAAAGAGAGGGAAAGGAGTGGAAAAGAGAGACGAGGGAGTGGAAAAACGGAGCAAGAGGTAGCTAGAAAAAAAAAATGGAGTGGAAAAAAAGAGAGGGAGTGGCAAAAAGAAATGGAAAAAAGAGGGACAGGGAGAAAAAAAAAAAAAAAATGAAAGAACTGAAAGAAATTGGTTGAGGGAGGATAGGGATTGAAGGGGATAGTTGAAAGAGGATGGGGAGTAGGACGGAAGAGGGAGACTGGGGGAGGGGAGGGAGAAGCTGCAAGAGGAGGAGGAGAGTATGGAGAAGAAATGAGGAAGGAGGAAGAGCAGGAGGGGGAATGAGAAGTGAAGGGAGGGAGGGAGGGAGAGAGAGAGAGAGAGAGAGAGAGAGAGAGAGAGAGAGAGAGAGAGAGCAATTGAAGGGAGGGGAAAGTGAAGACAGTGTTGGAAGGAAATTATTAACTACATCATCCAAGTTAAGGGGAGGTTATGTTCTCTCTCTCTCTCTCTCTCTCTCTTAATCCATACATCTTTCTATATTTCCTGTTTGTTCTGTCTGCATTTCCAACCATTTCTCTCTCTCTCTCTCTCTCTCTCTCTCTCTCTTAATCCATACATCTTTCTATATTTCCTGTTTGTTCTGTCTGCATTTCCAACCATTTCTCTCTCTCTCTCTCTCAAAAAAAAAAAAAAAAAAAAAAATCAAGATCACGATGCAATTTTGTATATACCCTCTAACAGACCCCCTCCCCAAAAAAAAAATCACATTAACATATCCCTACCAGTAGGTCTTATCAAATCTCAATCCCTTCTACCTCCAGACGGTTTTATTCAGCTGCGGGAAATCTACTGAAAATTGGAGGGATTAGATGTATCCTTCAATTACCTCTTCACTAATTATGGTTCTTCTACAGTTGAATAAAATCGTCTGGTAGTAGCAAGGGTGAAATAAAACGTGGTTATGAAGGGGATGAAGGAGTTGTGAGAGAGAGAGAGAGAGAGAGAGAGAGAGAGAGAGAGGAAAAAAATTACTAGGGAGGAAGGATGAGTGAAAGACTAACAGAATTACAACGTAGATAATATAAAAAAAAATAACACTATAAATGGAGGAAAGAACCAAAATTACTCATAGTTAAAGGAAGAAAAATCAAGTAAGAAATATAAGATGAGAAAAATCAAAATTCGGAGGAAAAAAGAGAGAAAGATGAAATAAATTAGGAGTAAAGAGAGAGATGAAAGATGGAAGAAAGGGGGATTTGAGGGAGATAAAATAAAATGGTGAAGGCGAGAGAAAGAGAGAGAGAGAGAGAGAGAGAGAGAGAGATACGATAATACGAGGTGAAATGCAAGAGAAAAAATGAGGAAGTAAAACAGCCAGGAGTGAGATGGCAAGAGTAAAAATGATGCAAGAGGAAGCAGGAAAATAAGAGTAATAAAGAGGGGAAATGAAGAGACAGGGAATGATAACAGGAGAGGAAGGGAAGGAGGAAGACAGGAAATGAGGAGAGGAGGAAAGGAAATGAGGAGAGGAGGAGAGGATATGAGAGAAGGAGGAGAGGACAAAAGGAAAGGAGGGGAAATGAAGAAAGGAAAAGTGGAAAGGAGAGGAAAGGAGGGGAGGATATAAGGAAAAGAGATGAGGAAAAATGGAAAGGAAAGAAAATGAGGAAAGGAGGAGACGAAAGGAGGAAAGATGGAAATGAAGAGAGTTAATAAGGAAAGGAAGAGAGGAATGAGGCAAGAAGAAGAGGAAATGAGACAAGGAGGGGAGGAAATGAAGTGAAAAGGGAAGATAAAACTCAAAAAGAAGAGCTGAGGAAAGGAAGAGACCAGAGGAAATTAAGGAAGGGAGAAAATGAGGAAAGGAAATAGGTAAAGAAGAAAAAATGAGGGAAGGAGGAGCGAAAGGAACGGAAATAAGAGAAGACGAGAGGAAATGAAGACATGAGACACAGAGGAGGAAAGGAGAAAAAAAAAGAAATGAACTTCAGAAATGAGGAGAGGTAATGCTGCGATGAAGGTAGGGAAAAAGAAAAAGAAGAAAATGAAGTAAGGCATAAGGATATGTGATAGGAAGAAGAGTTACGTAGTGAAGGCAAAATGAAAGGAGATGAGTGGAAATGAGACGATTGAAAGAGAAATCGGTCAGAAACAATGAAAATGAAAAAAGCAAAAACGGATGAATGAAAAAAAAAAAAAAGCAGAAATGAGAAGAGAATGAACTGATAATATTTTGTGTGCATGGGAATATGTATTTCTGAGAGAGAGAGAGAGAGAGAGAGAGAGAGAGAGAGAGAGAGAGAGAGAGAGAGAGAGAGAGAGAGAGACAGAGAGAGAGAGAGACAGAGAGACAGAGAGAGAGAGAGAGAGACAGAGAGAGATAAATATAGAAAAGATCGTAAAATCAAGATATCAAAAAAGAAAAAGAAAAACAAAATGAAAAATAAGACGAAATAAGAGTACAGAATAAGAGACATAAAAGTGGAATGATAGAGAGGTATTGGATATGAAAGAATGGGAGATGAAGAAACGGAGATGATTTATGAAAGGGGTTATACGATACAGGGAGAGATAAAACACACACACACACACAAACACACACACGATGACATACAATAATTCTCTCTCTCTCTCTCTCTCTCTCTCTCAACCATTAAAGCAACTCTTCCATCCTCTTCTCGACTCGTAAAATCACTCTTTCCCCCAGATCTCTTACGAGCATTACACGTCCATCTTGAGAGAGAGACAGAGAGAGAGAGTGAGAGAGAGAGTCCCTTCTTCCTTTGTGAGGGAAGTTCAGTACGGTGGAAGTACTTTTAATGATCCAGTTGTTTTTATTCTCTCTCTCTCTCACTCTCTCTGTATATTTTTGTTTCGTCTTTTACCATGAAAATTCGAGCGCGCGTGCGTGCGTGTGTGTGTGTGTGTCACTTTAAAAACTACTGGGATATGCTACTGAGACACGGCTAGTGGTTCTGTGATGCAATGGAACAAGAAGGGAAGAGGATAAGGGAGAAAAAAAAAAAAGAGGAAAAGACACAAAAGAGGAATACAAACGAAAACAAAAATCCACTTAAAAAGGTGAAAAAAAATAATAATAAAAAAACAATAATTAATCATTTCATCATCATCATCATCATCTACATCTCTTTTCACATACTTAACAGCAAAAGGAAGATAGAAAAAAAGCACACACACACACACACACACACACACACACAACATTAAGTGCAGAATAAAGACGTAAAGAGAAAGAAAGAATAAGTGTATGAGACGATGATGAATGAGGGGAGAGGATACGTGGCGATAAAAGGGGAAGAAGAGAAAAGAAGAATAAAGAATAGCAATGTTAAAAAAGGATAATTACAGTACGCTGATGTGTGTGTGTGTGTGTGTGTGTGTGTGTGTGTGTGTGTGTGTGTGTGTGTGTGTGTGTGTGTGTGTGTGTGTGTGTGTGTGTGTGTGTGTGTGTGTGTGTGTGTGTGTGTGTGTGTGTGTGTGTGTGTGTGTGTGTGGGTGGGTGTTTGTGTGTGATTATTCGACAGTTTTGTCTTTATGTACGTATGGATGTATGCTATATATGTTTGTATGTATGTAGCTTCTTGTTTGTGTGCATGTAAGTGTGTACAGATCATTATTACGTAACTGCATCACACACACACTTCATCACCACGCTACCATCAATATCACCACCACACTATCACCTCACCATCATCATGAACCACTATATCACCATCACATACTTCATTATTCACAGTCCTTCACCACTACACTTTCACCACAAATATAACAACAACATAACCACCTTACCACAACCACTACTTAACCAATATCACCACCGTATAACTACCTCACTACCATCACTAACCACCACCACCACCACCATCACCACCACCACACAACCTCCTCCACCACCACCACCACCACCACCATACTCGTACAAGCATATCACTATCACACTTCACCATTTTCGCTTCACCACCCAAACCCTCCTTACCCATCACCATCATCATTACACCAGCATATCACCATCGGAAAACCACCTCTTTTTCGTCATTAACACCTTCACCACATCACCATCACAACCACCACACACGCATATCACCACCACAAAACTACCACTATTTCGTCTTTAACTTCATCACCGCATCACCACCACCACCATCACTACACCAGCATATCACCACCACAAAAATACCTCTTTTTCGTCATTAACTTCATCACCGCATCATCACCACCACCACCAACACCACCATCACTACATAAGCATATCACCACCACAAAAATACCTCTTTTTCGTCATTAACTTCATCACCGCATCATTACCACCACCACCACAAAACTATCTTTTTTCCGTCATTAACTCATCACCACATCACCATCACCACCACTATCACCACTCACCACCTCAAACTTCGCCACACAACCTCGTCATCTCCAGCACAACAGGAGACGCCAACAGAAAAATGTGACTCTCTCTCTCTCTCTCTCTCTCAGCCCCAACAGGAGACACCAACAGAGCCAACGGGAGAATAGTGTTGGTGAGTGAAGACCCCCTCGTTCATCTTGCTTCACAAGCGATATGGTACGGTCCTCTCTCTCTCTCTTTCTCTCTCTCTCTATTCAACCCCTCGACCTTTTCTGGCCTCAATTTGAGACTTCAAGAACCCTAAAAACTTTGACCTTAAAAATTTCGCCACTTAATCTTCTTCTGCCTTTTCTGTTCGCCCCTTTCACCCTTGAGTTTGCTCTCTCTCTCTCTCTCTCTCTCTCTCTCTCTCTCTCTAAATTCTTGTCTATCAGCCACATATATACGCTTACCAACGCCACTTACCTAACCATCTATTTACCGAGTCAGTCATTCTGTCTATCTATCTACCTATCTCTACCTGTGTGTATCTATCTGTCTGTCTGTCTGTCTTTTTATGTGACTTAGTGTTTGTGTCGCTGTCTGTCTATCCGCCTGTGTCTAATTATGTTTCTCTATGTATCTACCTGTCTGTCTGTCTGTCTGCCTTTCCGTGTGCGGTGGTGTTTGTCTCTCCGTCTGTCTACCTTTATCTCTGTGTTTGTCTCTGTGTATCTGTCTGTGTCTAAATTTCTGTGTATATGTCTGTGTCTATCTCTGTGTATCTGTTTATGTGTCAATCTCTGTTGTTCCTTATCAATTTATAAACAACTCAAATCATTGTGTACCTAGCATTTAATTTTAATCTTACTTTCCCTCTTCTCTCCCAGTCCTCACTTAATCCTCTCCTCCTCCCTCCCAGCACATCTCGTCCCCTCTCTCCCTTTCCCCTCACTCCCCCTCCCCTTTGCATTCTCTCCTTCCCTCATTTCTCATCTTCCCTTCCGCTCACTCCCCCTCAACTTTTCATTTTCTCCTTCCTCACTTCTCATCTCACCTTCCCCTCACTCCCCCTCCCTTTTTCATGCTCTCTTCCCCTCATTTCTCATCTCTTCCTCCCCTCCCTCTCTTCCCTCATTTTTTTTGTCTTCTCACCCTTCCTCTCCCCTCACTCTTATTTTCCTCCCTTCCCTCACTTCCCCTCCTGCTTCTCCACCCTCCCTTCCCTCTTGCCTTTCCTCCCCCCCTTCACCTCCTCTTCCTGCCTTCCCTCACTTCCCATCCCCTCCCCCACCCCAACACTTCTCCGAGACCATGTAAGTGTCAGTCAGGAAGGAGGGGGAGGGGCTGGAAGCGTGGGGAGGGGAGAGGGGGACACAAGAGAGAAGACGGAGGGGGGGGGCGATATCCCTCCTTTGAAACGCCTAGGGAGACTCACTCCCCTTGTCCCACTTCACACCTATACAGATGATTAAAGTAAAAGATGATCAAGGTAAAGGATGATCAAGATAAAGGATGATAAAGGTAAAGGATGATCAAGGTAAAGGATGATCAAGGTAAAAGATGATCAATGTAAAGGATGATCAAGGTAAAAGATGACCAAGGTAAAAGATGATCAAGGTAAAAGATGACCAAGGTAAAGGATGATCAAGGTAAAAGGTGACCAAGGTAAAAGATGACCAAGGTAAAAGTTATTCAAGGTAAAGGATGATCAAGGTAAAGGATGATCAAGGTAAAAGACGGTCAAGGTAAAAGATGAACTTAATTTATTTTTTCAGGCTGAGGAGTTCCAAGGTGTCGCATACTGATCTGTCTTTGATCTTTCTCTCTTTCCGGGTTTGTCTGTCTGTTGGGTTATGTTTCTCTATGTTATTCCCCAAGCAAATATACTGCTATCCCCTTCCTCTCTCTCTCTCTCTCTCTCTCTCTCTCTCTCTCTCTCTCTCTCTCTTTTATTCCCCTATCATATACAATGCTATCAAAACTTTTCCATTTTTACTTCAGTTTTTGGTAAACTCTCGTCTCTCTTTTTACACATTCATATACATTCTCTCTCTCTCTCTCTCTCTCTCTCTCTCTCTCTCTCTCTCTCTCTCTCTCTCTCCTGTACATTGCTATCAAAACTTTTCCTTTTTACTTCACTTTATTTTCTAAATTCTCGTCTCTCTTTTTCCTTTACATCCACATACATAGGCCACCACTCCCACCCCTACTCTCTCTCTTTCTCTCTCTCTCTCTACCTACCTACCTATCTATATCTATTTATCTATGTATCTATCTATCTAAGGTTATGTAAATCTCCGTAAGCCCTTATGATGCAATGTACTACTTCAGTGTAAACCTGGGAGTTTCTATGTAATCCTCTGTAATACTTTGTAACTACGTAAAGCCACAAAAGCAATGGCTACCTCTGGAACTGCGAAATGCCATGTAAAGCCTCGTATGACCTAGGTAAAGACTGTAATTAACGTTGATATTATGTGAACAAAAGTAATTATCTACATGTAACGTCTTCAAAACTCATGGGAAATTTCTATCATATGTGTTTAAGTAGACGTACAATTGTAATCATACCCCACATATTATCAAATTTAAGTTAATTAGTTTCACATCTCTATAATACTATCAAATCCTTTATCAAATCTCTGTATTTCTGTATAAACTTTAGTAACTTTATCAAAACTCATATGAAGATTCGCAGGCTTAATTCCATGAAGGCAGATGCACTTATAATCGTGGATAATAAGCCTATTTAAATAAAACAGTACTTCGAGACGCCAATCTAGGCACTATATAAAGTCTGGGATCTGTACTCAGACAAAAAAAAAAAAAAAAAAAAAAAAAAAAAAAAAAAAAGATATAGATCCCCAACTGAATACACGTCAACGAAAACTACATCCATATAAACTGAAATGCCCTTTGTAAAAATAAAGCATCCAAACCCTCATGGTACACAATCTAAACTCATGCCAACCCTTTAACAGTATAAACCATAACAGTAATTCTCAACAAATTATTCTCAAACTCGATTTTAAAAATAATGTGTTGCAAGCCTCATAGCCTACACATTGTAAACTCACACCAGCCCTATTACTATTTCAATTATCATAAACCCCTGCAACTGTCCCCAGATGCACAAAAAAAATACAACAACAACAACAACAATAATAATAATAATAATAATAATAATACCAAACCAAGTCAATTCACAAAAGCTAATGCGTCCAAACCCACATTTTAAACCCACACCAAACCCTATTATTATTTCGACAACCATAAACCCCAGAATCTATCCCCAAAGCCTGCATAAACCCACCACGATAGCGGGATCCGACACGAGTAAAAGCACGCGAATTCCCCTTTTACCCGCGCAAAGTGATTCGAGCGTAAATGAGACGCTTTGTTTCGAAGCTCCAAGACTCGCCTGCTCACTCATCCCCGCGATAACTACCGGTTCCTGCCTCGTTAATGGGTGATTAGCTTGTTAATGGGTGTGCTGGGGAGGTGGGGGGTATGGGGGAGGGTGTGCGGGGAGGTGGGGGGGAATGGGGGAGGGTGTGTTGTGTCGCGATGCAAATGAGGTGTCGCTGTTTTCCCGCTGTATGAGAGAGTAAACAGAATGGCGGTACTTGGGGGAAGCTGGGTTTTGTGCCGTAGACTTTTTTTCATACTGTATGTTTTAAGTTTCCTGGTCATACATTTGCTACTTTCACTAATCTCCACCTTTTAAAGCAGTTTTTGGTGTTTGTAGTTACTGTAAGTATTTTTATCATCTACCGGTGTGTGTGTGTGTGTGTGTGTGTGTGAAGGAGTAGGGTACCTGGGTTTGGTGGTATCGGCATTTTTATAGTTCACTTTAATTCGTCTGGCCTTGCATTTACTGTTCTCATTATGCTTCGATTTATAATTTTTATCACATGGGTATTCACTCTCATCTTAAATCTCGGGACCAACTGCCTAGCCCCGGACTCCTACGCTCCTCATGGGGCAATGTAGGATTGGATGATGGATGGATGGATCACAAGGGTAGCTTTTTGGTGTTTTGCGGCTAAGTATTTTTATCATCTGTTGTTGCAGCAGTTTATTATTTTCATCATCTCTTGGTGTCTACGTGTTTTTGGTGTTGCATTTTTATACCGTCCATCTAAGTGTATTCAGAGCTGCAGTTTACCATTTTCATCATCTACTGGCCTTGATGTTTATTATTTTTCATCATTTACTGGCGTTACAGCTTACTATATTATCATCTCCTTGTGTTGCACTTTACTATTTACATCATCTACTAGTGTCGCAACTTCTAACTGTCGTCATCTTTTGGTGTCGTAGTATATTTTCCTCAACTAAATGTTCTGGTGTTGTTGCAGTTTACTATTATCATTATGTTCGCAATTTCCCAAAACACAGCTGGCGCCAGGAGTCAGCGAAGGACGGCTTTTTTCCAGGAGGAGGAGGAGGAGAAGTGGCGGTGGTTCTAATGGAAAGCGTTGCCTAGAAAATAGGATCGTTAAGGCAACTATTTAAGTGCAAACTATATAAGTGTTATGGAAAATAATAAGAGACAACTACAGCATATTTGTGTCTACTATAAGTGTTAAATTTTCACAGAGTTTCCTGCTCAGGAGGGGGAGCTGCACAGTGCTGCTATGCTCGCTCGTGTTGTTGCAGTTTACTATTATCATTACCCCAGTATTATTGGTGTTAACGTCAGCTACAATTATTCTAAATGTTAATTAGCTGTGCATGTGTTTACACTGGTCTCTTTAATTTTACTTTAAAGGAAACTTTTACCTTTTTCTGTTCTACCCAAGGATAAAATTTTATGTACTGTTTACTGCTTTTTAGTACATCCAGACAACTTTACTTGGCTTAGGACAGATTTTTTTTCGAACTAAAAGGGTTAGATATGACCTTCATTAACCCCTTACACACTAGAAACCCTTTTTAAATTAAATATAATTGCCTTGTGGTATCAAGATAGAAATATGACTCCACCTGTTGTAAGAAGTAAGTACTGTTAGGGTACAAACATATAAATGTACCTAATCTCTTCTATCAATTAATTTTCCAGACATTCACACAAATGTATACTGCCTAAAAAAAAAAAAAAAAAAAAAACTGTCCACAATATGTACGAAACATTAAGACACAGAGAACGAAGCACATTGAGAACTGCATACCAACCCTCCAGTGAAATTAGGCGGTGTTTCGTTCATTACCGAAATTGCCGCACTCATCCTGGCAGATCGTTTCTTTTTTTCTTTTTCTTTTTAGCCAGTGTACTTCGATGTTGTTCATTTCCACTATTCATGAGTGTTTTGTCACTTATTTTCTCGTCCTTCTAGCCTCCTGATTTTTTCTAGACGCGTGTGCTACTGCAACATTTTAGATGACCAGTTTAAATGTTGTACAGAATGCTCATTGATACTTGTTACAAAATTCATTAAAATAAAAGTAACAATGGTAAATTAAGCTTTTAGTCCTAGATGTTTTTCTGTTGATAAATGTGTCTTTAGTACTAGATTTTAATACACTTTCCTGCGTTGATCTACGTATTTTACACTGGTGCAATTGTGTGTCTTTTGTCCTGTTCTTCTGGCCTAAGTGATTTTCTGGTGTTTATATCTTGTCTTCAGCGATGATGATGATTTTTTTTAAGCAGTTAATTTTGTGAGAGGACGGCGCTGCACAAACCCCCACTACAAACAATTACAGGAACACTGACGACATTACGAGTACCAGCAGCAAAGCCGATCTCTGGGGTTACCACCATTAATTACTTTCCCCGAATGAGCCAATCAACTCCACTCACCAACTCTCAGCCAGATTAATGTACCAAATCAAGTGAGCTATCGTAGAAAAAAAATATCCACGCACAATTATATTTAGTTTTTACTAACTCTTTGTCTATGGGAAGTTCCGGCACCGGCACAAGGACAAATTAGCCCTTTCAATACGATGATTTTTTTTTTTTTTTTCACTTTATAGGGCTACTACCAGACGATTTTATTCAGCTTAGGACTTTCGAACCAAGAGGGTTAAGTCTGGCCTTTAACAATCCTTTCACTATCAAAGGGCTCTCCTGAATGAAAAATGGTAGTAGTAGTAGTTGTTGTTGTTGTAATTGTAGTAGCAGCAGTACTACTACTACTACTACTACTACTACTACTAATAATAATAATAATAATAATAATCCTCTAACATAAAAAAAACAGAAAAAAAAAAAGACACCTTTATGATGAGGGACTTTATCTAAATAAGTCTGTTAGCTTAAAGTCAAATTACCACTAGAACCAATTACCTTTCAAAAAAACAGTATTTTCATTTTGGTCAGTATCTCCGAAACAGGAGTGTCCTTCCATATATCTCCTTCAATTTTTTATCTGCACAACTATTTAAAAAAAAAATCCAAATTACACGGCATCCCAGCTCCAAATTTTTCTTACCTACATTGCTATCAAAATACAATCATCACCACCACACAAAGGACCAATTAATTTCACACATGTTGCCAGGTGTGAGCATCATATCAGGTAGGCGGAACACACGCAGCTCAAAACGATACTAAAATTACCCCATCCGTCCATTAAAGAGGAGCTGAACGGGGAAGTACAGCATATTCACCAAACACCCTGGACTGACAAAACAGGCTGGAATCTTGTTATCTCCGAATGATTTAATGTAGTGCAGAAGGGTAGTGGTAGTAGTGGTGGTAGTAGTAGCAGTAGTGAAGAGGAACATGAAGACTATATCCACAGTTCAGAGTCTCTCCTGAACTAAAGAAAATTGTCTAGAGGTTGTAAAAAAGAAAAAAACGAAAAAGGCACCATCGTAGTGAAGGGGTTTAACTACCACCAACACTCATTAGCTACCACATTAATGGCCAATTAAACTCATACGTCACCGCCTGCATGGATATCAAACAGACGAAACACATTACTATTATTAACCCATCTCTCTGGTAAAGGCGAAATGAGCAAGGCTATATTAATCTCTTCAATCTGACGATGTATTTTAACTTATTTATTCTTACTACAACAAGGCGATTTGACTGACAATAAGTGATCATCCTCGTCCTGAAGGGATTAAAGAATGCTATAACCAACCATCGAATAAGGAGGTTCCGTAACATCTTTTCCTTAGCGATTTATTTTTGGACATGGCTGGTTCACATCCTTCTGTACATCATTTACGCAGACTATGGTGATATTGGAAGGATATATATAACACAGAATAGGACAGTACGGTGTGATAAGCAAAATAAATCGCTTAGGAAAAGGTGTTAGGGAGCTTCCTTACCCGACGAGGTACGGGGCCAAGAACCCACGTCAGAAGAAAGACAGTATAAAAGGAACCTCTAAGACACTCGAATCACTGGGAGAATCGTGGCCGCCATGCTCACAAATATCAAAAGGAATATTCAATTACCTCTTAATATTGCTGCATCAATACCTTTCATGTCTGATATATTATTTCATTTATTTCCGCTACAAAACAAAAGTGATACTATGATGCAAATGGGAAGATGGCAGCAATAATATACACATCAATATAAATCATTACACACACACACACACACACACACACACACACACACACACACTACATCTACCCACTATCTATCTATCTATCTATCCAAACATCTCCACCTACCTCTCTTTAGTGAAAATGATCGTCCACACCCACGCTGGAGCCTGCGCCGTCGTCTTTTGTCTGGGGATCCGGAAAAAAGAATTACATTAAGGTTTATGAGAAGAGTTATTGGGCAGATGTGTGTGTGTGTGTGTGTGTGTGTGTGTGTGTGTGTGTGTGTGTGTGTGTGTGTGTGTGTGTGTGTGTGTGTGTGTGTGTGTGTTTTATACTCTCTCTCTTTCTCTCTCTCTCTCTCTCCACATTTGATGAATACCTAATAGTAACAGACAGGCAGATACAGATGTGAAACCAGAAATAGATAATGAGAGAGAGAGAGAGAGAAACACACACACACACCCAGCCACCACCACAATAAGACCTGGATATAACAAGCCTAGATAGATGTGTTTCGTGTTATGAGGGGGTCGTATTACAGTGCACCATCATTCTCTCTCTCTCTCTCTCGTTTTGCCTCGACAGCACAATCTTAATTCAGCTCCTCGCTCTCCCTCTCTTCCCTTCTCCTCTTTATCCGTGAGTGAGGGGGGGAAGGGGTAGCAGAAAGGATGGGGGGTGGGGGGGTTGGAAGTGGCTGGAGGGGTTGATAGGGAGGAAGGAGGTTAAGAACTTGAGGGGGTTGAGAAAGGGTGTCAGGTGGAGGGAATGATATGGAGGAAATGGGAGAACTGGGAGAAGTGAGAATAAAATGTTAGGGAGTAAGGGGAAATGCGAGGTTAAAGCATGATGGAGGATGGGGTGAAAGACGAAGGATGGGGAGAGAGTGGGATGAAAGTGAGAGATCTAGGATTAAAGAGAAAGGGAGACTTGAAGAGGAATGAAAAACAGGGTGAAAGGAAGGAAGAAGGATGGGGAGGGGTGGCTGGCAGAATGAGGGGAATATCAGAGAGGAGACTGAATGGAGAAAAGGAATGTAAGACTGTGTGAGTGGTGAGTAGGGCAGGGGGTTTGTCTGTGGTGGGGGTTGGGGTAAGGCTGAGTGAGGGGAAGACGGTGAAACTTGAGTGTTGGGTATAGGAAGGGATAATCTGGGGGGTGAGGGGTGCTTGAAGAGGATAGTTGAGGGTGGGGATAGATGAAGGTGGGGAGAAAGATGAGAATAGTGGGTTGGCGGGGAGAGGAATTTTGAGGAAGACGATGAGGGGTGTTGATGATGTGGTGAAATGAGAATAGGGAGGGTAGCACATGGGGAGGTTTTAAAGGTGGAAGGGTAACGAGGCTGAGGGAAACAAAAATTGTGATGATGGCTTATGATGTTGGTGTTTTTACGGGAGGGGTTAGTGTGGGGGGATGGGGGTGGAGACTGGGGAATGGGGTGGGGGTAGGGACGATGGGCGTGAGGTGGGTGAGGGTGGGCGGTGAGAGATGAGGGTGGAGAGAGAAAGATGAGGACAAAGGGGGAGAGCATGAGAGTGGGAGTTTTTGAGTACGCGAGGGAGTGTGATAAGAATCAGGAATAGGTTATGAAATGAGACAACAGAATGGATAAGACAGTATGAGGCGAGAATGAGAGAGGGAATGAGTGTGTTACAGGAAGATGTGGATGGGGAGAGATGAGTACGTTGAAAAAAGACAACAGGATTGGTTTGGAGGAAGGACTGAGTGGATGGAGAGACGAGGATGTGATAAGGAAGTGTTGGGTGGCAGAAGTGAAAATGGGGGAGGGTAGCTTATGAAGACGGTGCTCACGTGGGAGAGAAAGGTGCTTGGGTGTGTGGGAGGTGAGCTGGGTCATCATGGAAAGAGAATGGGGGTAATAGTAGGGCGATGGTGGTGGTGGGAGAGGAAGATAGTAACTGATGAACAAGATGGCTGACGATTAGGGAGACGCAGAAAGGAGTTGCAGTGGGGTAGGAGTTAGAGAGGCAGGTGGGGACTACAGAAAGGGGTCTTGCGATAGGAAGTGGGTGGAGGCTTGGGAGGGGTCAGTGAGAAGAGGAAGGGAGGGATTCTGTTATGAAGGAAAGGGGGTAAGGGAAGAAGTGGAAGGGGACACTAAAGGAAGGGAAGTAAAAGGGTCAATGGAAGAGAGAATGGAAGTAATGGAAAAGGGGGACCATGTGAGGGAAAGAACTAATGGGAGTGGAAGAAGGGGGTGTACTGTAAGGGGAACTAATGGAAGAGAGATTAATAGGGAGGGGAATGAATGGGATCGGCGAGTTATGGACAGGGATTAATGAATGGGAGTTAAACAGTGGGGGATTTATGGCAGGGGAAACTAGAGGACGTGGGATTAACATAAGGAGAACTAATGGCTGGCGAAGTAGATATAGTTGTTATGGGAGGAAATTAATGGAAGGGGAAGAATGGGATAGATTAATGGAAGACGGACATTAACTGGACAGGTGGATTAATGGGAAGAGAGACATAATGAGAGAACCGTGGGAAATTAATACGGGAGGAGGTCACGAGGAAGATGGGTGTCGTACGCAAGAAGTGGGGAGGGGAAGGGGAAGTAATGGGAAGGGGGAAGGGAAAGTAATGGGAAGGGTGAAGGGGGATCTAAAGGGAGGCGGAAGGAGCAAATGGGTGGGAAGGGGCCTAATGGGAAGTGGGGGATGGGGGTTCGAGGGGTGCTGAGGTAGGCAGGACTGGGAGAGCCTGACTGGGGACGAACATCTCCGCATTACTCACGGTGTCTGCGCTTGATGACGCTGAGTGGGTGGCAGAGTGGGTGGCATACGTGGAAGTAAGCTTACAATAAGTGTGTGTGTGTGTGTGTGTGTGTGTGTGTGTGTGTGTGTGTGTGTGTGTGTACATTATGCATTAAAGTGATACAGAAAGTTGGACTGGCAAACAGAACAGGTGAAAACGAATGTCAGTCACTGGTTGAAAAACAAGATTAAAATGACGAGACCCAGATAAAGGGAGACGCTGAGAGAAGAGAAACAAGTATAAACAAAGGGAAAGAGGAAGGGAGACTATGGAAGAAGAAGAAAGAGGAAGCAGGCTCAGAGACAAAGGCAGCACGCAGTAAGTAAAAAAAAAAAAAAAAACGAGAAAGGAGAGAGAGACGTATAAAAGGGGAAGCAAATAAAACAAAGGGATGGGATGAAGAAGGGGCGAACAACAAAGAGAAAGGAAAGACTGGATTCTGTTGAGCGAATTCCTCCAATACGCTGAGCAATTTCAAGTGTTTGTGTTCAATCCTTAACTCCTTTTCACCCAAAGAATTTTTTTTTTTAAATGTTATCGTTCCTGTTACCTGTCGATTTTATTCAGATTAAAAAAAAAAAACTTGGTACTGAAGGGGTTAATGAAGACTGAAAGGGTTAATTAAGGCTTTATCTGACCTCCCTCTGGTTCAAAATCCCTCTAAGATAAATATATTCGTCCGGAAAGGGAAGGGATAAAACTAAAAAAATATCGTAGCCAAATTTCCATACTTCTCTGGTCGCCTTGCAAGAAAGTATGGAGACCTCCACATTCTTTGGTTTTTTAACTAGAGCATGTTTTTCTCCATACATTTTTTTTTTGCCAGGTCGTTCTTCAGCTTATTTCACGCAAACTTAAGGGCAGAATATGACAATACTGGGGCCACACATCATTTTCGTAACACTTCTTCGTGACTAGCATCGTATTCTAGCGCTCGTCTCTTGCTACAACTTAGGATTCAATATGGACAGATATCAATGTTAGGCCAAGTTAGAGTAAAAAGAGTATAGTAGGGGCGTTAATCAAGATCCCAGAAGTCTAACCTAAGCTGAAAAAACTCTTAAGGCAGTCGTAAGAAAACAATAAGATGGGTGTCCTTGGGCGGATAGGGTATAATTATAATTTTGTTCGTGTATTTCAGAAATTTGTGCATCATCTCTAGGGGAACAGAAACATTCTATATTTTTTTTTTATATTCGTAATTGGTGGACCGACAGACGGACAGAGACAAAGAAAAACAGATACAAAGAAAGACACAGCCAGAGACAGAGAGGAACGGTCACGACTAATAAAAATAATAGATACAAAGACAACCACAGACACACAAAGACATACACTCAAAGACAGAAAGACACACACAACAACACAAACAACCAGACATCTGGTCAAACAGACAGACACACACAGAGGCGAACATAAACTCGATTGGAGCAAAAGTAAAATGAGTAACAAGGAGAGAAAAGTAAGAGGAAAGAGGACAAGGAGAGAGACCAACAGAAGAGAGGAAGGAAAAAGGGAGGCAAAGCAACAAGCAAAAAAAGGTGAAAAAAAAGTCAAGGAAAATGCGAGAGAGAGAGAGAGAGAGAGAGAGAGAGAGAGAGAGAGAGAGAGAGAGAGAGAGAGAGAATGAAAACAAGAAAAAAGAAACGGGAAATGAGACACGAAGAGAGAACAACAGGAAGACGAGAAGGAAGTGGGGAGGAAATGAAAAAAAAAAAAGTAAAAAAAAGAACAGGTAAAACAAAGTGAGAGGGCGAGAGTGGCAGAGCGAGGAAGGGAGACGAAGGTAAGGAAAGGCGCGAGAAGGGAGAGAACGGAAAGGAAGGAGGATGAAAGAAGAAGATGAGACGAACTAACAGAGAGACGTAAATGAGAAGGGAGAGCAGATGAGGAACGGAAGGCAGACTGAAGAGGGGAGAGGAAATACAGACGGGAAAGGAGGAGAAGGGAAGGGTAAGTAGAGAGGAGGAACGGGGAAAGAATGGGAAGGAAGGAAGGAAGGAAGGAAGGAGGGGACTACTAAGGAAAAGGAAGGGAAAAACAGAAATGGGGGACGTAAGGAAAAAGGGAAAGAAGGAAGGGGAAGACAAGATTGAGGATAAAAGCAAAGGAGGGAAGAGGAAAGGAAGGGAAGAAAAGGAAGAGGAAAGGAAGGGAGACAAGAAGAGGACAGAAAAGAATGAGAATGAATGGGAGATGAGGTGGGAAAGAAGAAAGGATAGTGGGGAGAGGAAAGGAATTAGAAGGAATGGAAGAAAGGAGAAGGATGGAGAAAAATTGTGTAGAAGGAGAGGAAATGGAGGGAAGAAATTGACAATGTGGAGAGAGAGAGAGAGAGAGAGAGAGAGAGAGAGAGAGAGAGAGAGAGAGAGAGAGAGTCAGGAAGGAGGGAGACAGTGATGGAGAGGGAGAGGGGAGATAGAGAGATAAGGGGTTGCAAAGAGGAAGATAGAGAGAAGGGGAAATGAATATTGGAAACGGAGAGAAGGTGGGACGAAGGTGAGAATACGGGAGGAGGAGGAGGAGGAGGAGGAGGAGGAGGAGGAGGAGATAAAGACAAGGACAAGGAAGAAGAGAGGGGAAGAAGACAGAAACAGGAAAGGAGGGATGAGATGTGAAAGGTAATGAGAGAAGAGGGTGAGGCAGAGGGGGAGAAAGAAAAATGATAGGAAGAAAAGGATGGGAAGGAGAAGAAAAGGAATCGTGATTAGGAGGAGGATGAATAATGTGCGTGAATGCAATCAGGACACACACACACACACACACACACACACACACACACACACACACACACACACACACACGAACCAAACAAACTAATTAGGAACACCAAAAGAACGCCACGTAAATCCGCGCAAGAAAAACCAGTGAAGCGGAAAGATCAGGTATGTATGGAAGGAAGGAAGGAAGGAAGGAAGGGGAAACAAGAGAGGAGGAGAAGCAATAAAAAGGGGAGTGAAAGAGGCAAGAAGAGTGACAGTAATAGAGGGGAGACGAGTAAAGATTAATAATAATAATAATAAAAATAATAATAATAATAATAATAATAATGAAACGAAAACAATGATATGGATACTGACAGTACTGATGACGAAAACAATGG
>NC_137043.1:30528246-30670746 GCF_032717465.1 Coenobita brevimanus | reverse complement strand
ACGGTGTATAAAAACGTCTGGTCGTAACTTAATAAAAATCGTCTGACGGCAGTGAAATGGCGCTGGACAGGGCGACGTGGAGGCGATTTGTTTGTGGCCACCCCGTATGGGATTAAGGCGTCTGGCAATAGATAGATAGATAGCTTGACGGCTAGTTTACTACACTGAAAAGGCTAAAATCAAATAGTATATCAAACGAATGCCAGATACGCGATATACACAGCCCATAATATTATAAAACTGCAGTGAAATGTAATCAGTATTTTTTATGATGTTATGGGTTTACCTCTTTGACATCTGCCCCATACGTCACGGCCAGATGACCCCTTAAATCACTCCCTTTATCTGTTTACCTTTTTCCTGTTTACATGTTGCTCATCGATTAAATGCTCTCTCTCTCTCTCTCTCTTCCTTACGATTTATTTATTCCACTTTGTCCTCTCCCCCTTATCACCTTTATCTCTTTCTATATTCATGTCCCCCTTCTCTCTTATTTCTCCTCTGACATCCCCTCTTCCTCCTCTCCATGCCTTTCTCTCTCTCTCTCTCTCTCTCTCTCTCTCTCTCTCTCTCTCTCTCTCTCTCTTTCTATCTCTTCCCTCTCCCCTCATGCAAGTATTATCACTATTCACATCATTTCCCATTATATTTCCAAATTTCTCTTTATCCGTCTTTTATTTCCTCATTAAGTTTCTTCATACCCTCCTTTCTCCTTATTTTACCATCCTCTCCCTATCCTCCTCCTCTGTTTTCTGCTTCCTCCCTTCCTACCCACTTCTTTCCCTTTCCTTTCTTCCCTTCTCTATCCACTACTACTCGTTTTCTCTCCTTTTCCCCCCTATTCTTATCATAACCTTCTCTTTCTGTCTTCTCCTCCCCGCTCCCTTCCTCTTCACCTCCCTTTCCTCTCCTCTCCGCTTCTCCCCTTCCTAAACCCCATTCTCTCCTATCTTCCCAACCCTTCCCATTCCCTTTCCGCCATTCCTCTTCCTTGCTCCCCTCACCTCTAATTTCTTTTCCTTTCCGCATTCATTCCTTGTCCCCTTCCCTCTTCGTTCCTTCTCGCTTTCTCTCTTCACCCCTACCTCTCTCTCCTCCCCATATTTCCTCTCTTACCTCTATAATCCCCGCTCCCCTCTGTACCTCACAAACTCTCCTTCCCTCCCCTCCACTCTCCTCTCCTCCTCACGCCTCATCTTCCCTCCTTACCCCTCAACTTTCCTCCCTTCCTCTCCACTCCTCCTTCCCTCTCTTCCCCACCACCCCCGTCCGTCACATCATAAACACACAGGCTTTAACGTGACCCTGAAATATGCCCGGCTCTGACAGACAACCCACCACACATCGCCTCTCGCGGTGCTGGGATATGTGGCTGGCAGGAAGGCACGGAGAATGACTCGGCGTTTGTCTACCTGGCTGTGTATCCGATGACACTGGGTATTTATTTAGCGGAACAACTGTGAATCCAGCTGCCTCTGTCAGAGAAGCTGCTTGGAGGCTATGTATTCAACGGTGTCTGTCTGTCTGTGTACAAGATATCTGAGAGTTGTTATCGGATTTCAATTACTTCCGGTGAATACGTGGGCAGCGGATCATGAAAGGGTTTATTACCTTTTTGAAGTGGATCCCGATCTAAATGCTGGAATAAGTCATATTATTATGCTTGACGGAGGCATGCGCTCTCTAAGACTGTGTAACAAGGCAGACTCCGACCGCACAAAAAACTAAGCAAGACCGTAAAGGTATTCGCCTGGCAGGTAAGGGGAACTGCAGTAGTGAACCATAAATTTTAATGGCGTTGGCAGAGGTATGATCTCTCTAAATGCTTTCCAGTTCATAGTGTAACTGCAGCTATAAGGCGTCTGTTTTAACCTGATCAAGATCCCAAACCCCTTTCAGCTCAGGTGGCGGCCACGTGTAGGCAGACAGGCAAGGAGACTCATTACTTTCCTACCTCATAATTAAGGCTTATCTAATTCCATGAAAACACAACTTACTATTCGAGTTGTGGGAGTGATCCTGTTCCGTCAGTTGAAAACACGCCAATTTTTGGGAATCTGAACGGTTAAAAAACGAACTGTTAAGCTAAAACTTTGGCTATGCAGCTAGGACGGTTAATATTGCTCTCTTTCTCTCTCTCTCTCTCTCTCTCTCGAAAAAATTAAAACTTGCCCTATTTCACCCACTGGCTACTCGACAGAACCTTAACCAAAACCTAACTAATCCGATTAAACCACTGAATCTAATACACACACACACACACACACACACACATACACACACACACACACACACACACACACACTCCCCCTCTGTGTACACTCCTCCCCAGCTCTGGTGCGGATTATTCACCAAAGTTAAATGGAATTCCGTATTTTTCTTGGGTCGTGGGTTTGCGTCTCATCCGGGCCGGCATACGCAACAACTTTATTTTTAGCTTTATTTTTAACGCCATAGAATATACGACTAAAGAGGAACGCTACTTTATTTTGCTCTGGTGCTCAAGTTTTTTTCCTTCACTGGCCTACGCTGCATGTTATTTTTTGAAGCTACTTGACCTAGTAATAACAGTTGCATATCCACGCTCATCTGGAAGTGAACCCGGTGGACAGCAGGCTGAACTTACTCGTATCCTGCGTTCACTATCCTCCTTGCGGGGGATAGGGAAGTGACTAAGGGACGTTTGTATAACCGGGCAGTCGAGCCACCCAGTCGAGTGCCATCGCGTGAAGGTGACTCTCTCTAACACCTGTCCGATCTAGTGCACGGCTATACAGAGGATCGCTAAGTATAACCGGGCAGTGAAGCCATCCAGTCGAGTGCCATCGCGTGAAGGTGACTCTCTCCAACACCTGTCCGATCTAGTGAAAGCTTATAGAGAGGATCGCTAAGGTGGATATGTCGGATTTTTTTTTTGGAGGGGCCTCTATTTATTTATTTTTTCATTCTGGGTGGCATACGTTATAACTTGTTTATGTGAGGCGTCTGAGGGAGAAGGGAACTAAGAAGGTGAGTGGGGGACAGGGTAGGGGAGTGCATGGAGGAGGATTGTTTGTAATATGAGAAGGAAGAATATGTTTTTTTTATTTTCGGGGGGGAAGTGGAAGGTGGAGAGGGGGGAGGGGGAGGGGGAGAGGGGGGAGGTGGGAGAGGGGAGAGGGGGAGGGGGAGGGGGAAGGGGGGAGAGGGGGAAGGGGGGAGAGGGGGAAGGGGGGAGAGGAGAAGCAGACCAAGACCCTAGGGAAGGTATATAATAAGGAAGTGCATGATGGAGAGGATTAAGAAGTAGAGAAAAGGGGCAGACCAGGTGCGAGGTGGAGGGTCAAGGAAGGGAGGTGTATGAGGGAGGGATACTTGGAAGAAGGATGAGAAGTACATCAAGATGGAAGAAAATGGACATGGAAGGGAGAACATCCAAGGCAGGGTGAATGAACGAGAGGTGGATGGAAGAAGAAGAAGAGGCAGACCAGGAAAGAGATGGAGGGAGAAGGAAGGAGAGCATGATGTAAAAGTGAATTAATGTAACGTGCCGGAAGAAGTGGTGGTACTGGGGAGAGAGAGAGAGAGAGAGAGAGAGAGAGAGAGAGAGAGAGAGAGAGAGAGAGAGAGAGAGAGAGACGTAGGACGAGGCAGGGCAGAAAATATGAGTGTGTAGATAGAAAAAAATATATGAAAAAGGGGAAACAAAGCAAAAGAAATGAAGGAAAAGGAGGAAAATGAAGAAAGGTGGTGGCAGGATTTGAGGGAGTAGTATATCATGGAAGGTGATGTGTCGAAGGGGACGGGCCGATGCTGAGTAAGGAAAAAAATATCCTTGAGACCATTATGACAAGGCCTCCCCTCACGAGATGCAGTGTCAGGGGATAGACACAAAGATATATACAGAGATCGATATATATAGAGATGGATATATAAACAGATGGTTAAACAGACAGACAGATAGACAAATAGACAGATAGAAAGATAGACAGACAGACAGACTGACAGATAGACAGATCGACATAAAGACAGATATTGATAAAGAAATAGATACTGAAGATAATGTACACACCGTTGGCAAATATAGTTACCATAAAGAGATACAGATAATGACATATTTCACAACTAGACAGCGCACAACTAGACAGCGCTCACAGAGCTCATACTTCCGCCAATGCCATTGTCATTAAAAAGGATCCGGATTCGAATCCGTGGAGATAGGATCCAGATCCGGGTCCGACCCAAAACTTAAATAATTCTTTCTTGGCCAATGGCCCACCCTTCCACAAAATTTCACTGAAATTCATTGAGAACTTTTGGAGATACCGTCTGAACAAACAAACAGACAGACAGACAGACAAACATAGGTGAATACATAACCTCCTCCAACTTTGTTGGCGGAGATAATTAAGAGTTAGAGTCTGCAGACAGATAGACAGACAAATATCTACTTACCTGACACAGATACAAACTAACACATAAAAATATTTAGTTACAGACAGACTGATGATAAAACTAAACACATCGTCATTTATCAGTTAAATGAAACTCCTAAAAAATTTATCCATTAATTCAGGTCAGGATATAATGAGCAAAATTTTAGCTGCACATTACGGCCAAATTTACGACCAAAATTACGACCAATATTACGACCAAACTTGCGATCAAAATTACGCCCAACGTTACGCCCAAAATTACGACTAATAGTTGTATCGATAGTAAAGACAGAATTATTAAAGACAAGTTTGAGATTAACCCATTCAGTACAACGACGTATTTTCCTATTTTTAAAACATTCAGAAAATTTTAATCAGCTTCTCGTACTAAAGGGGTTAATGACGGAAAAATCTAGCTAATACCTACAGTTCCAAAATAAATAAATAAATAAATAAATAAATAAATCGTCTGAAAGGTTCCCAAACTGAAGGGGTTATAAAGGTCACAAATATTTACTCCTGTTACCTCCAGACGGATTTATTTAAGACGCGTTTCTCATACTTTGGGGATTAATTTAGGCGATTAGTACCTCCTATAATGTCATAAATCCCCACTAAGACGAACCAAGTAATCCAGAGACAGCACTAAGAAATACTATAAACCTCGGGCTGAAGGGGCTGCTGTCATACACTTTTGCTGAATAAAATCGTCTGGAGAAATGAAGAAATTAGTAAAGACGTCCTGAGCCTGAATGGGTTGAATATTAAGGCAAAAAAACAGAACCAAAATCTACAAAAATGAAAATCAAATAATAATAATAATAATAATAATAATAATAAACAATAAAAATAACAATAATACCGGTAATAATAATAAATAATAATAACAATACTGTAAAAATAATAATAATAATACAAATATAAATTAAGTGCGTAATAAATAAATAAATTTTATAAATAAAATGCATAAAATACAATAAACATTTACGATCAATATTACGACCAAGAAAACTACCAACAAATACGACCAATATAACGACACAACTTACGACCAAACTTACCATTAATAAATACGACCGAAATTACGACCAATAATAGACTGGGAATTACGAATGAGGTTACGACCCAAGCCACGACGAAAACAACCACCAAATCTTACGACCAATATTTACGACCAACACACCTACCACATCTTAAGACCAAAACACCTTCCATATCTTACAACTAACACACCTATCATATCTTACGACCAATATTTACGACCAAAACATTTACCATATCTTGCGACCAATATTTACGACCAAAACAATCAGCATAATATTACGACCAATACTTACAATCAAACCCTTACGAAAATTTTAATCTATATTATACTCAATCTTACAACCAAATTTACGACTGACGTTTACGATAAAGCCGTTTCTCTACGATTAATTTAGACCAAACTTACGATGAAACATTTACGGTAATTATTATTTTCTAAGATAAATTTACACTAAACTTACGATTAAAAATTTACGATACTTAATATTTACAGTCAATATTAATTACCAGAGACAACAATCATTTACAACCTTCATTTACAACAAAAATTTACGACTGACTTTACAATCACCATTTTCAACCACGATTTACGAGCATGATTTACCAGCATTTATTATTTACAAAAAAAATAATAATAATAATAACCAGCTACATTTACAAGCACAATTTACACGCAACATTTACGACTGCCATTTACAACCTTCATGTAGAACGACCCACAATTACGACCACTATTAAAACCCACACTTACGACCAAAATTACAACCTCCTCTTCCACAATCTCTCTCTCTCTCTCTCTCTCTCTCTCTCCACCCCACTAATCCACAAAATCACAAGCCACCCCCAAACAGGGCTTTTCCAATCAAATTAAGAGGGGGGACTGAACCAATTTCCTGAGGCTTCACCAAAATACCATCCTCACCATCATTTTCGGGGTAAACAAGGACGCTGGTGACGTGGTTAGCTTTACATGTGTTTCGTTATGGTGGTGGATGGAGGAAGAGAAAAGATGGGATGGCTTGATTGTACCTTATATGTGTGTGTGTGTGTGTGTGTGTGTGTGTGTGTGTGTGTGTGTGTGTGTGTGTGTGTGTGTGTGTGTGTGTGTGTGTGTGTGCTTTATAACGCAGATCTAAAAAGGCAGAAAGACTGATACTGGCAGAAAAACAGACAGATATAGACATATGATTAAAAGTCAAACAGCGATAGACAGGTAAAGAAAGACAGAGTTAGACAGACCTATTCACCCCCGTCTTTAACTACCAAAACTTCTTATTTTCCTTGACATCTCTGCTTTACCCGTGTCATCCTCTTCATAACCCACACCATTCTTATCATCCCTCTTCCTCTCCAACTCCTCTCTCCCTCCCTGTTCTCTCTTCCTCCCCAACCCTCCCCTCCCTCTCTACTTACTCCATCCTCGTCCTTGTCTACTCCCCTCCCTCCAGCTACTTAAGTCTTTTCCCCACTCCCCTCCAACCTCACTTCCCCACTCCTATCTCTTCCATCATCATTCTTGTACCCACCTCGTCTCTGCGCACCTAATTCCCGACTCATAAGCATTCAGTCAGCATTCTCCTCTCCCATTACTTCCATCCTCCTCCTAGCCATCTTATCCACTATCCCCTTCTCCTCCATTCCCCCCATCCCCTTCTATGCATCCACCCCATTTATGGCCATTTAATCCCCTTCCCGTTCCCTTTCCACCTCTCTCTCCTCATTCCTTTTAATCTTTTCCTCATCTCTATGCCACCCAACCTCCTGCATATCCTATCCCTTCCAAACATTTTGTCTCCCATCTCCTATCCGCACCCCTTCATTCCCCCCTCTCTGCATTCACCTCCTCCCTAGCCACTCAATCCCCTATCCCTCCCCCTTCATGGGCTGGAATATATTGGCTGGATTGACGGTAGTGAGATGCTGAGTGATGCTCCCCTATCCAACCTCATTCTTTTTGTATCCCTCCCTACGTAGCCATCTAATCTTCTTCCCTTTCATCCCTTCTCCTTTCCTCCTTGTATTCATCCTTATACCTCCCCTCTCTTTCTCCTCCCCTCCCCATTCCTTCCATCCTCCTCCGCTTTCTCTATCTATTCCCCTACCCTTCCCTTCAACCCCTACCTCATCCTCATCCTTTCCACCATCCTCCATTCACTACGCCTACTCTCTTTTCCCCCTTCTTTCCACCAATCCTTTCCATTCTCTTCTCTGTATCCAGTCCTACCCCAACCAACACTTCCCTACCAATTCCAATCCAACCTCTATCAACATTCCTTCCACCCTCTTCCCCCTTCTCAAGTCACCCACTTATCACCCCACCCTCTTCCCTATACCCTTTCCATACATATTAGACACAAGCCCTTCCTCCCATCCATCCACCTTTCCTTCCTTCGTCCCTCCTTCCTCCTTGTTAATAGGGCGAATCGTAACAAGAGTAGAGTTTTGATCAAGGGAGTAAAGCAGGCGAAACTGACAGTCTTCAGAGTTGCATGGTGTACCTGACGAGGTGGTGTTAGCATCTTTATTAGCTACTTCTCCCTTCCTTCTAGTCATCTAATCTTCTCCCCCTTAACCTCCCACTCTCCCAGGCGCTAAGGAAGATAGTCTAGCAGGAAAGGAAGAGGAGGAGGAGGCAGGGGGGCAGGGAGGGGGGGGGCAGTCGTGTGGGACAACTTTGGTACAACTCGTAGCGGCGGCCGACACAAGTTACCGGCCAGAGCACACAACTCTATCTCACTTTTTGATGGGATCCTTTTGTGTGTGTGTGTGTGTGTGTGTGTGTGTGTGTGTGTGTGTGTGTGTGTGTGTGTGTGTGTGTGTGTGTGTGTGTGAAAAAGAGGAATATGTGAGTGTGACTGTCTCAAGAGGATGGGAAAAATTGCTGGGAGTAAAAAATGGTTGTGTGTGTGTGTGTGTGTGTGTGTGTGTGTGTGTGTGTGTGTGTGTGTGTGTGTGTGTGTGTGTTGTAACTAATGGATGTATGTGTACAGTAGTCTTTGAATACATCTTTAAGTGTTTGTGTGTTTGGCGTGTTTGTGTGTGTGTACCGACAACTACGAAGTAAGCCTACTCTCTCCCATGTTTCCTCTCCCTTCCCTTCCCCTGCCACCTCGTCCCTCCCGTCCCCTTCCCTTCCCTCACTCCCTCGACTTCCCCCTCCCCCTTCCCCCAGCCCCCAGCCCATTGCCACCCTCACCTCTCATCTCACTGAAATATCACCTCTCATAATGTTGTCCCTCCCTCATATCAACCTCTCTCTCTCTCTCTCTCTCTCTCTCTCTCTCTCTCTCTCTCTCTCCACATCCGGGCCTGTTCGTAAAGCCACTGAGGTTTGGTCTAAGAAAAATATACCTCGAGGCATGTGAGATTGAGATATCTAACAAAGTCTGTATATATATATATATATATATATATATATATATATATATATATATATATATATATATAAATACAATAGAGAGAGAGAAAGAGAGAGAGAGAGAGAGAGAGACATATGGACAGATGGATGCAACAAAGGAGAAAGAAAGACAGGCAAACACAGACAGACAGACAGACTCTACCAATCACTTACGCCCGCAATGGAACCCGGATTTATTGATGTCTTACCGACGACGATGGAGAGAGAGAGAGAGAGAGAGAGAGAGAGAGAGAGAGGAAGGGGGAAGTGAGGGGATGAAAAGGACTGTCAAGGGAGTGAAAAGGAAGAGATTTAGTGATTCGATAGAAAGAGGGGAAAGAGGGAGAGGGGAAAAAGAGAGAAAGATACATGGAAGAGAGGAAAAAGATGGCGGTGTGTGTGTGTGTGTGTGTGTGTGTGTGTGTGTGTGTGTGTGTGTGTGTGAGAGAGAGAGAGAGAGAGAGAGAGAGAGAGAGGTGATAAGGTAAGGGGCATGAAATGTGAGGAGAGACGGATGGGACAAGGAAGGAAGGGGGGGAGGGTAGGGATGTAGATAGGGAGGGGCAAGAGAGTAAGAAATGTGATGGTGAGAGATAGGAGGAGGAGGAGGAGGGAGAAAATCTGGATGTGGAAGGGAGGAAGAAATAGGGAGAGGAAGAGAAATGGAGTGAAAGAGGACAAGGGAGGAAGGGACTGTGAGAGGGAGTGTGTGTGTGTGCAGGAAAGGGCAATAAGGCGAGAAACGAATGCCGATAAAAATAAATAAATAAAAACAGCTTGGTGGTGTGTGTACAGCTGTGGACAAGAACCTCGCTCCACTTCTCAATCGAACAATTATGAACCTCTTTGTGCAATATTCTGAAAAGACTGTTGACTCCAGAGACCGCGTTACCCTGTTCCTTAAGGCATTGTTCGCTGTTACGTTATTTATCGTACTGAAGTGAACCCATATTTTTCAACAACTTTATGTCGAGTTTCTGTTTTTAATGAATGACTTTTTTTTTTTTTTTCCAGATCATCATTACCATCATCATCATCATCATCATCTTCGAGACCTCTTTTCCAATCTTTTTCTCTCTGGGAATAGGGTCCAGTGAGGTACCAAAAATTATCAGCTCAATATTTCAGTTAAAAAAATAATCCCTGCAAAGATTCATATGATCCATCCACAAGACTGTTTATAACCCAACCCAATGGACAAACAGACAGACATACAGCCATCAAGAGTACAGACACGTTTCATTCACTTTCGGCACCAGAGATAACGATATATAATAAGCCCTTAACCTATCCCGCGTTCCTGGCAAAAGAAGGATTGTAAAACTGAATGCCTTCTGTCTTGTCAACGTGAAAATATATCAGTAAAGGCGCTCATGATCATCTCAGCAGAGGACCATGGAGGCAGCGTCAAAGTATTTCACCTACATTTTTTTTTTTGTGTGTGTGTGTGTCTGGGGGAAATTTATTTATTGATCAATCTATTTTTATAAAACTGAAGGAACCTGCATAACATATCAAAAGAGTTAGATTCAAGCTCCATTCAAGTTGGTTATTACGTTTGACAGACAAGTGGTCGTTGGCAGGGAGAAAAAGCAGCCTAAGGAAGAGTGCCCCCGAGTTAACCAAATATGTATAAATGTAATTATCAAACACTGAACACAGGTAACTTTTGCTGCCGAGCCTTGACCACGAAAAGGTACATAACTATGCTGATATAAGAGTGTTGTATGCTGAGAGGTAGTTCAAAAGCGTACTTTCTTGTACAGCAGTGTGAGAAAGACAACATTAAAGGGAGTCAATGAGAGGTGGGATGTTTTTTATTTCATCCCACGCCTTTAACAGGGACAGAAAGATATTTATATAACACGGCAGCGAAGTGATAGTGAAAGGAGACACTAAGAGGTGGAGAGTGATTATACCGTATAATACGGTAAGTCTTTGATTCTACACTACTGAGGAGAGCTTATGGGGTTAAACCTTCAAACGGAAAAATAAGGCCACACTACGAGTAATGAGGCTGCAACCATTAGGGTTAAAAGAAGCCACGGAATCGGTCCAGAACGCAAAAATCTTTAAGATGATCTGGCCGAGTAGTTTAATAATTTGATCCCTCCATGAAATATCACGAGACAGAAACATCTTAAGCACTGAAAAAAAGGAATGAGTCTTGTGTTAATAAAGACAGGACAGATTATACCAAGCCAGAGATAAATTAACTGAATGTAAACTCTACACTGTTTATGAAATCTACAGTACATAAGTGAACAAACTCCCAATACCCATTAAAAATTCAGTGCAAGATAAGCTTCCACGATCAACACCATTAGGAACCAGTACTCAAGCTCTGGACTTCTTTTAATATTTGATACAACTGGTGTTCAGGTAGACATAGTCCCCTGCACAGTACCAGTCTGTATTTAGCTGTATGTACCGAGAATATCAACACAGCCATATTTTTAAAATCAACTGATCTTTAAACTTTGGAGGTAATGTAACACGGAGTTCAGTTGTTCTTATCTCGCTAAAAATGTAAATAATCAACAATGTTAACTCTTTAGTTGTGGTGGGTATCTGACGTAAAGCCAAATAATATAGATACAGAAAATACAACTACGTAAAGAAAAAGGCACACCAAGGCGTAAAATGGTAAACTTCGAAGAGAAGGGAGCGAGAAGGATGAAAGAGCAGGGGGTCCAAATACGGTACGAACATGAAAATAACAACGTAATATAATAAAAACAGCAGCACATAAATAAACATAAAACTAACGACGCAATGTAACCAAAAAACCGCAGCACAGGAAAATGAAAACCCTTACTCAAAGAAACGGGTAGGTAAGTGCGAGAGGGGAGAGAGCCCCAAATAACAATAAAATCAACAAAATAACAACATAAACCAGCAACATGAAATAAAAACAAGAAAAACGAACATGACAAACAGGCCACATAAAGATTTAAGTGGGAAACCCGAAGGAGTGAGAAGGAAGGGATGTGGGACGAAGTAACAACATGGTGGAGCATGGGATGGCAGGGGTCCCTCGCTTCACTGGCTACACTGATTCAATAAACATGAGCAGCTCAAGGCGTTGTGGAGGCGGTCTGCCCTCGGATGGGTTAGGGCAAGGTGGGCTGGGCTGGGTTGGAAGAGATGAGCTGGGAAAATGGGCTGAGTTGGGCTGTGTGGGTTGCGGGTTGGAATGAGGAAGACGAGTTAGGGAACGATGGGATGGGAAAGAATGAAATGGGATGGAAGGGGATGGGCTGGGATGGTTGGACCGGGTTAAAGGAATATACACTGGACTGGGATGCGCTGAGGTAAGATGAGTGCAGGAAAGAGAAGATAGGAACGGATGAGATGGGATGGGTTTGGTAAAGATGGTTCGGGATGCGTTTGGTTGGTCTAAGAAAAGGAGGATGGGATAGGATGGAATGAGCTAGGCAAGATTAAGGCAGTACAAAGTATTGGGAATGGTGTGGGAAAGATAAGCTGGTTTCGGAAAAGGTGGGTTTGGTTGGGTTCAGCCCTAACCCAAACCAAGGGAAAGCTGGAGCTGACTGGGGCAAAGCAGATTAGGTCTGATTTGGTTAGGTAAGACTACAATGATTTAGAATTCAGTAGGATAGGATAGGATAGGACAGGACAGGACAGGAGGGTACAGGACATGACAGGAGTGGAGAGGAGAGGAAAGGACATGAGAGCAAAGGAGAGGAAAGGAGAGGACGAGAGGAAAGGAGATTGAGGAGGAAAAATACAACACGATATCTTAAATTACTGAAGGTGAGGCTGAGATGCGTTCATTATTAGAAAAGGTAAATGAGTCTCAATCGCCCTCTATTTGGATAAACCGACTTTCGTACGTTAAACTAAACAACACATGGTAAAGTTAGGTCAAAGTTGAGATAAGACCTTTACTATCGCCACGAGTCACAGGGAAGCCTCCAATCATGCAGGAAAATATGCTGCAAACTCAATGGGGTAAAAACTGCGTGATAAGGATAGCGAGGAGAGGGCGAGGAGAGCGAGAGAGGGCGAGGAGAGCGAGAGAGGGCGAGGAGAGAGAGAGAGAGAGAGAGAGAGAGAGAGAGAGAGAGAGAGAGAGAGAGGTAGTACAGGGTCTGCGTTTTAAGGCTGTAAGGAAATGGAGGGAAAGTAAAATATTATAGATTAGCTGCATTGGGGCTAATGCGAGTGAGGGCACAGGCTAAAAGGCAGTACACACATACAATACACACGCACATCCACATACACACACATATACATACATCACACATATATATACACATACATACACATACACATACACAAATACACACACATAATAATATACATGCATACACTAATAAATCCATACATACATACATACATACGCTGGTCTCCACACACAAACGGGAACTACGAAATATCTCAAGTGCATTCGTGTATTTATATTTTCAAGGAAGCACACACACACACACACACACACACACACACACACAGATAGACAGATGTAGACAGATATACACACATACACAATAACACATACATACATACATACATACATACATGCAGGGGTGATTGTGGTCGCATACGAAAATATTTTGGGGGGAAGAACCACGCTGAGTGCTTCCAAGAGTTTAGCTTAAAAAAACAGGATGATAATATTAACGCTGCTGAAAGGACGCTAAATTGTGTGTGTGTGTGTGTGTGTGTGTGTGTGTGTGTGTGTGTGTGTGTGTGTGTGTGTGTGTGTGTGTGTGTGTGTGTGTGTGTGTGTGTGTGTGTGTGTGTGTGTGTGTGTGTGTGTGTGTGTGTGTGTGTGTGTGTGTGCTTATTTCAGTTAAGTTTAAAAAGGATATTTTGTGGGGGAAAATAAACCTTGAATCATGTATGTATGTATGAATGTATGTATATATATAAGAATGTATGTATGTATGTAATTTTATGTATGTATGTATGTATGGTGTACATAAGCGGCGGGCAGCTCCTCCATACACCAAGCACTAAAAATACAGCTCATTTCAGAGTATATTTTCTTTGCATGGTAATTTTTCCAGTGGCTTGTATGGTAAATGCTTCTGTTTTAACTGGGCATTCTCCTTGAGAGTTCCCTGGCTTGGATTTTCCTGTTCTTTCTTGATCCCTACAATGATACGTATGTGGGAGTGGGAGTTATTATTAGTGATTGTCATTATTATTATTATTATTATTATTATTATTATTATTATTATTTGCTACCTTCAGGCGATTATACTGAACTGGAAACTTTGGAAGCTGGAGAGGTTAGTTACTGTCTCCATTATCTCTTCCACTACTGACTGAAGATGTTAATTTTGTGTTTTTAGACTTTCCTATTTTTGTTAAATCTGAATTTTAAGCGTCCTGAAAGGCAACTGAACTAAAGAATAAAGGAGGAGAAGGAAGAGGAGGAGGAGAAAGAGGAAGAGGAGGAGAAAGAGGAAGAGGAGGAGAAAGAGGAAGAGGAGGAGGAGGAGGAAATGGTGGACTGACTAGGGTAATTCATTTTCACTCGGGCATTAATCTGAAGACAGTCTGAAGTCGTAGCCATAATAGCCGCAAATCCAGGTTCATCTAAATGTGGACCCAGTGAACGGTAGGCTGCAGGTACCTTCCTCCTGCACCTCACAAACCTTTCGGAGGACAGGGAGGTGAGGGACGTTTGTTGTGTGCCACCACGTGAAGGTGTCCTAGTCTACTGAACTTCAGGCTCGCAAAAAGAAAGATATAAGCCCCGAATCTCTCTACAGATAAAAAATAATCGGGTAAAAAAAAATTCACATGAAAATACAAGCAAGAAGAAAAGGAGAATATATAAAACGGTGAGCACAAAATAACAAATGAATCCGGCTGCGTAGATGAAATGATATCAAAGGGCGTGTTAGAAATAGTGTTAATGAGACGGTAGGAGGCTGTGGTTATCTCTGTTATATCGGGGCATCAAAGGCAAATTACTCATTTTTACCTCTGAGTTATTAATAGGACTGGTTTACGGGGAAATATGAGTAGGTGGAAAATCTGGTTCTAGCTCATGAAAGTAAACATATACAGACACACGTACACGGAGATCTACACACACGCAAACGCACACGTACTCGTACAGAAGCGCCACTCGCCCCCACACCCCTACACATCTCATACACACATTTTAATACTCAGGTCCCTCTGTCAGTAAATACACACACATCCTACACTTTAAACACATGATAACTACTGTTATTGATGTAACAATCTAATAAATACACATCCATACATACAATACAAACACACCAATACACACACACTTTTATTATCAAGCTCCTCTATAAATAATGCACACACACACACACACACACACACACACACACACACACACACACACACACAAAACCACCTCCACTCTACACACCCCCTTAAATACTGCCCTCTTCAATACATAAATAAAATAAATAAATAAGTAGCCTACACACACAAACACCGGCCATTACCATTCCTTTGCACTTTATTTAATACACTACATCTCCTCACCCCAGCCTACCCAAGCCTACCCAAGCCTATGCAAGCCCTCTACTTTGCCTAAACAAGCGCGTCGCAGTCTACACTAAGCCCTATATCATCGGCGATCGTAAGGGCGAAAATCTCCCTATGGGCTGGGGGGATTTTGAGCCTTAAAGGGGATTGTGGGATGTCTCTCTCTTGACCCCCTTAGCCCCCCCAAGGTTATGGTTATGGTCGCTTCTGATGTCTCCAGCAACTGTCGGGGAGAGGAGGGGAGGAGAGGGACGGGGAGGGGAGGGGAGGGGGGGAGAGGGGAGGGACTGGAGAGGGATATGTGGAGGGAGAGACTGGAGACGGAGATATGGAGGGTGGGACTGGAGAGACTGGAGAGAGAGGAAGGACGGAATAGGACTGAAGGAAGAGAGGGAAGGAGGAGTTTAGGAAGAGAGAGAGAGAGAGAGAGAGAGAGAGGGGGGGGGGAGATAATGATGGATGCAAAATGGAGGAAGTGTAGTGGAAGAGAAGATACTGAGAGAGAGAGAGAGAGAGAGAGAGAGAGAGAGAGAGAGAGAGAGAGAGAGAGAGAGAGAACCTACAAAATCATCAAACCTCACGGCTTGGGAATATCAGCCAACAGAGAAGAGCAAAGAAAATGAGAAGTAGAAGAGTTGAAATACTACCCTAACTTCTGCCTCCGACTGTACGCTTATTCTCTTCACTAATACGTTCTGTTCTCTTTAATTCTTTTCTTACCACCAGACGATTTTATTCAGCTTACAAAACCCCTCTTGCTGGGAAGGCGTTAATGGAGACTTCACAAACCCTTCCGACTCCAAACGTCTCTCCCCAGCTGAATACAATCCTCTGGAGAGTAGCAAGAAAATAGGGAAATTCGGCATCGTAGTGAAAAGGCTTTGATTCTTTTAATGGGTATTTTTTTTTTTAAGTCTGACATCTACGGACGATTTTATTCAGCTTCGGGAGACTTATTTGAGGGAGGGAATAGCGCCTAATAATAATAATAATAATAATAATAATATCATCATCACCATCATCATATTATAATTATTATTATTATTATTATTATTAACTTTCATTACAGATTCTTAAGTCGAATAAGGCCGTCTGGAGATACCAAGAATTAAAAGAAAAATACGTCATTTGACTGAAGGGGTTAAATCTGTAATTCACATTCTCTCCCTCCCTCCCTCCCTCCCTCCCTCCCTCTCTCTCTCTCTCTCTCTCTCTCTCTCTCTCTCGCTCGCTCACCATTTACTTCGTCATTTAACTCTTCCTTCATTCGTCACAAAACTCACTTATCAAGATTATCAACGTGGAGGTGAAGAGAGGGAGAGAGAGAGAGAGAGAGAGAGAGACTAAACGTGGCGAAGAGATAAGCGTAATGGGACTAATGAGTGGTCTCTCTCTCTCTCTCTCTCTCTCCTCTAAGTGTTAATTATCTCCATATTCTCTCTCTCTCTTCCCTCCTTTACCAGTTCATTTCCTTCTTCCCTCTCTGTTATTAATCTCTTCCTCCTTCCCTTCCTTCATTTTTCCTCTTCTCTTTTCATCCTTCGTATTAAACATTCTTTGGTAAATGGAAGACTGTATTTGCTCTTATGTTTCTCCCTCTTATGTATGTTACCTCAAAGTCACTTCTCTTTAATTTAATGTTTTTCTGATTTTTTAAAATTCATTTCTCTTTTACTATCTTAATATGTGTTCTATATTCTGCTTTCTTTTTTTTTCCTTTTTTTCTCTCTCGCCCATGCAACTTCTTCACTTTTTCTTCTCTTTTTTTTTTCCCATCACTTGTTCTATTTTCTTCTTTTCTTCTCTTACTTTCTATCTCCACTTTTTCTTTTGTGTGTGTGTTTTATTTTTTCTTGAATTTCTCTCTTTTTCCTTCATTTTGCTACTTCTGTCCCATCCATGTCATGCTTGTGTAAGCCGGCCGGTACAATACAGTACACACTTACATACATGCATACCATACTTACATACATACATACATACATACATTACATACATAGGTACATAAATATATATAATACATAAATAAATACATTACATACATATGTGCATATACATAACATACATATGTGTATAAATACATACAAACATACATACACTACATACATACATACAAACATATATACATACATACACATATATACATACATACATTACAGACATACAACATACAGTACATAATTATACATCATGCATACAAGTTCTCTTCACTGATGCACGTGTAGAGAGAACTGTGCTTAATCGCAGTATGTGATACAGAAAGGAAAGTGAAAAACAGGGAAAGTAAGGGCAGGAGGAACAAAACAATACAAGAGAAGAAAGCACAAGTGATAAAGAAATTAAAGGAAAGTCTATCTATCTATCTATTGCCAGACACCTCAATCCCGTTTGGGGTGGCCACAAACAAATCGCCTCCAAGTCGCCCTGTCCCCCGCCATTTCACTGCCCTGCTCCCAACTCACACACCCCTCTCTCATATACCTCTCCACCCCATCCCTCCATCTCATCCTCGGCCTCCCCCTCCCTCTTCCCCCTCCACCTCACTCACATACACTCTCTTCGTCAGTCTTTCACCCTCCATCCTCTCCACCCAAAAAAAAGAGCAAAAAGGGATGAAGGGATTAGGAAGAAAAATGAGGGCATAAAATCTTAGAAGTGTAACAAGAGTTTACAATGGGTCAAAATAGAGAAGTGAGAGCGTAGGTAAAAGTATGGAAAAAATAATAATAATAATAAACGAGGCTGACAAGTGAGGGAGAATAAGACTGCTAAGTGGGAAAGGAAGGTAGGGACTGAAAAATGGGAGAGAAAGGGGGTACAGTGGGAGAATGAGAAACAGGGCCATTAAAAAAAACTGAAAATGATAAGACTCTGTAAAGTAAGGAAAAGTACAGGAAAAAAAGAAAAAGAAAAACCATCTAAATTATAGAAGGAACTGAAAAAGAAAGGAAATATACAAAAAAGTGAGACCCTGAAACGAAGTGGTAAGTGAGAAAGCTGAAAAGAGGTGAAAAGTGAGAAAGCTGAAATGTAAGAAAGGGGAAAGAAAAGTAAGATAGGGATGAGAAAGTTAGAAAATTGCATAAGTGATTTAAGAAAATGAACATGAAAATATTATGGATGAAAAGTGAGAATGTTAAGTAAAGATGAAGTAAGAAAAGTGAAGAAAACTGAAGAGAAAGTAAAGCTGAGTAAAGAGAGAACAGACGATAAGGGATACAGTGAGAATGAGGATTAAGTGAATAGAGTGAAAAAAAAAAAAAAAAAAAAAGAGAGAGAGAGAGAGAGAGAGAGAGACGTCCTAAATATTGAGGATAATATGACAAAAGAGACAATGTTTGAATAAGTGAGAAAGAAAGAGAGTGAGAATTAAGTGTTACTAAAATCCAAGGAAAAAAAAATGTTTGACACCTGAAAAATTAGAAGGAACAGCAAAGTGTGAAAAAGTCTCAACTGAGAATAGGGTTGAAGATGTGAAATAGTGAGGTGTACCTGAAAAGCGAGTCTAAAAGTGAGAAAAGGGCTGAAAAATGAGACAGAGAGATAAAGTAAGATATATACACGAAAAGTGAGATACTGAGACAGAGTGAGATACCTGAGAAATGAGAGACCGGTAGTAAGATGAAGTGAGATACCTCAAGAAGTGAACAAGGAAGAGAAGGTAAGGCAGTGAACGATGTATGAGGAAAGCTGACGCGTTGGAAAGGGGATGAAACGTGGGAACAACGCAGAAGAGACTGAAAATTGAACAAAAACAATAAAGAAATAGGATTAAAAGTGAGATGAGTTGGTGGGAAAACGAGAGAAAAGTGAAAAATTGAGCGAAAGGGGTTCAAGAGAGAGAAAAAGGGCTGGTAAGAGTTTTAAGTGAATAGGAATAAAAACCAAGAAAGGGACTTCGAAAAAAACAAACAAAGAGGAAGGAGGTGAAAGGTGAGAAACAAGGACAGGAGTAAGAGAGACGGGAAGGGACTGACACATATAGAGGTGAATTGGGAAATAAGCGAGATAGAGGCAAGAAAATATGACTCAAACTAAAAAAAAAAAAAAAAAAAAAAAAAAAAAAAAAAAGTAAACACAGAAATAAATACTTATAAAGACTTAATGACTGAACGACTGAATTGGAAATAAAAGAGAAAATGGCTAAGGAAAATATATACATGATAAAAAAAATGAGCTAAAAGTAACTAAGAGGGAATAGGGAAAAGGATAAAAAAAGTTAGAAAGGGGTTGATAAGAGATGAGGAGAGAAAGATAAAATATATAAAGTGAGCGAGAAGTGAGAAAGGGAGTGAAAAAGGAGTGTTTAGAATTTATTGGAATCTGTTGTGTAGGTCCCAGAGTGTCAATGATTCAGTGTGTGTGTGTGTGTGTGTGTGTGTGTGTGTGTGTGTGTGTGTGTGTGTGTGTGTTTTAAGCCTAATACTATGAGGAGATGAAGAAGGAAACATACAAGAAAATGGATGAGCAAGAGAAGGCGTGAGGAGAACAGAATGGGGAAGATAGGATGATGAAAAATAAGGAGACAAAATACAAAGAAAAAAAGACAAAGGAAAAGAAAGAAAGAGAGAGAGAGAGAGAGAGAGAGAGAGAGAGAGACGAAAAGGTGGAAACGAGACACAGGATAAGAGAAAAAAGAGCAAGAGAAAAAGAGAGGAAGCAAAGCAGAGACAGAGAAAGAAGGAAGAGAAAGAGGAAGATAAAGAGGTGAGATAAAATGAGAAAGAGAAAGAAAAAAATTAAAAGAAAAAATAAAGAATCAAGAGGAGAGAGAGAGAGAGAGAGAGAGAGAGAGAGAAATAGACACAGAAAGAGGAGGAGAAAGAGGATGAGGAGGAGGAGAAAGAGGAGGAGGAGGAGGAGGAAAAAACAGAATACTAAATTGGGTAGTGACTGGGCATCCTGTTTCAAAGGTCACGAGTTCGATTCCTCACCACCACAATTTTTATCTTTTTTTTTCTTCCGGTACTTTACTGACGTGTAAAAAATGAAAAATGTGTATGACGAAAACCCCAAAAGAAAAACAAAATAAATGTGGCTCGCTGTAGCTCGGTGAAAAAAGTGGTCAAAAACTGTTGATTGGGTCTCTCTCTCTCTCTCTCTCTCTCTCTCGTGTTATTAGCCTTTTCCACTTCCTTGCTTCCCCCTTTCCTCCCCTCTCTCTTTGTCCATCCCGACTATCATTTTTCTTTTTCCTTCCTTCTGCTACAGCTACTTCAATCTCTCTCGCCCCTTATCTACGTGTCTATCTAGTGGAATATGATGAGATTGCTATATATATGCAGTAGGTTACGGGGAATTTGTGACCAGTGATGTCATGAAATCCCTTGGGAATTCGTGAAATGAGTTTAAATTAGTATGGTTTAATTAAGGTAGGTTAATTTAGGCTCCGGTTACGTTAGGCCGGGATAATCTACAGTAGGTTAAGTTTTGGTTAGGCTGGGCTAGGCTAGGTTCACAAATAACGCTTAACAAAAATTAGCATTTATCTAAATGAACCTAACCTAGCCCAACCTGACCTAAACTTAACCTAGATTATCCCAGCCTAACCTAATCCCAGTCTAAATTAACCTACACCCATCACAACTTAAACTCATTGCACGAATTCCCGAGGGATTTCATGACATCACTGGTCACACAAATTCCCTGTAATATACTGCATATACAGTAGAGAGAGAGAGAGAGAGAGAGAGAGAGAGAGAGAGAGATTGAAACAGCTCTAGCAAAAGAAAGAGTAAAACAGTGATAGTCGGGAAGGACAAAGAGAAAGTGGAGGAGAGGGGGAAGCAAGGACGTGGAAAAGGCTAATAACACGAGAGAGAGAGAGAGAGAGAGAGAGAGAGCGGACTATATTGTGCCCCCTGTCACATACACGCGTAGGAGGGAGGGAGAGGGAGGAGAAAGGGGGGGAGGAGAGGAGAGTAAGGGGGAGGGGGATGAGGGTGGGGAGGGGGATGAGGGTGGGGAGGGGAAGGGTGGGGAGGGGAGGGGAGGGGGAGGGGAGGGCGAGGGGAAAGGAAGAGGGAGAGGGAGGGGGAAGGAAGAAGGAGGGAGAGGGAGGGGAAAGGAAGAGGGAGAGGGAGGGGGAAGGAAGAAGGAGGGGGAGGGGGACGGGGAGCTGGAGGGGGACGGGGAGTTGGAGGGGGAGGGAAAGGGGGAAAGAGGTGAGGAAGACGGGGTGGGGAGGGGGAAGAAGGGGAAAGGTGGGAGGAGGGAGGGGGCAGGGAGAATAAAGTTGGGTGGCAGGGTGGGGAAGGGAATATGGAACGGAAGGTTGGGGAGGGAAGAGGGAAGGGGGGAAGAGAGAGGGGGGAGGGAAGAGGGGAGGGGGAAGAAAGAGGGGGGGAGGGATAATGGAGGGAAACGAAAGAGGAAAGGAGTGTGATGTGGGGGAATGGGTGGGGGGAACGGGGTGTGAGAAGGAAAAGGATGGGGGAAGGGAGAGTGAAAGATGGGGGAGGGTGGGTGGAAGGGAGAGACGTGGGGATAGTGGGAGGAAGAGGGATAGAGACGGATGGTTGAGAGGAAGCCGAAAGGAATACAGTTGGGGAGAGGAGGAGGGGAGGACAGGGAGAGAGGTATGAAGGAAACAAGGGTAGAGGGAGGGCGTGAGGGAGGAAGTGTGAGGAGGGGAGGAGAGCGACTGAGAATGAAAAATGAGTTAAAGAGTTAGAGAGCAGACAGCACAGAGAGGGAGAAGGGGTGGGAGACAGGAGGCGGTGGGAGGAGGGACAGGAAGGGTTAGAGGGAGGGGATGGGAGGGGAAGGGTGGGAGAAAGGGGAGGGGGAGAAAGGGGATAGGAAGGGGATGGGAGGTAATGGGGGGAAAAGGGGTAGGAGAAGGAAGGATAAGAATGGAAGGAAGGAAGAGGAGAGAGGGAGAGGAAGAATGGAAGTGGAAGGGAGGAAACGGAAGAAGACTAGGGGAGAAGGTAGAGAGAGAGAGAGAGAGAGAGAGAGAGAGAGAGAGAGAGAGAGAGACAGACAGACAGACAGACAGACAGACAGACAGACAGACAGACAGAGAGGAAACATTCTGAATAAATTGTACTCTCGATCATTTTTGTCATCATTTCTCCACGCTGTCTCTCATCTACCATTTTTACACACATTCTTTCAGTGTATGTTGAGTATAAAATTCAGAATAACTTCACTTTTTTTTTTTTTTTTTTTAAGGAAAATTACTCACGTCACTTTTTTTCGAGCTGTCTAAAAAAAAAAAAAAGAAGAAGAAGACAGTCATGTATCTACTTCGCCAATACAAAGAGCAACAGCAATGGGCCAAAAAAAAAAAAAAAACTGCTTCGAAGGGGAACTCTGCTATTTACTTTTATCCCTTGATTCTTATTCTTGTCTCACTATGATTTTTATTAGGCTTCTGGCTAGACTTTTGGAAATGGTGACTCAAATAAGGCCTTCATTAACCCCTTCAATATGAGAGGCCTTCCAAAGTTAACTAAAACATTTCAAAAGCAGCAGGAATCAATACAATACGTCATTTGATTCACGAAGTTAAATCAGTCGAAAGATTTTGCCTCACCACAGCCACGGTTTGTTAGGAGTCTCTGATCTCAGGAGTCTGTCTGATCCATGAACATAATTTATTCCAAAGGGCATATCAGTCCTTTACAGGCTACTATTTTAAAAACCTTCTGAAAGCCTTGATACAAATGACACGAGGTATTTTTGCGTCCTAGTTAATGCATGGCGATATCTACGGCATACTTTCAAGAATCAGTAAATCGATGAGGAGCTATAACTGCGAAATCTACGTTACTTGTCTGCTTACAACCTATCATCAAGGCTTAAAATGTTTGTTTGTAATTCCTGACGATGCTTGGCCTACTTAGGAGAATCTGCCACTTTTTTTCATCACCTCTCCTTCAATTAAGTCACCTTATTAATATTAGACAGTTTTCATTGTCTATACTCCACTCCACGTATAAAACCTCTCCATCTAGAGTGCTATGTTATAGTATGAGGCTAACAATAGGGGACGGTACTAGTCACAAAGAAGTGCCATGGAAAAGATGCGGAACCTGAGATATAATTTCACCATTAAGCCATCAGAAGAAGGTTGCTATATGAAAAATCCCCGCCAAGTTAAGGTGAAAGTACTACAGGAGCCAGGTGTGCGGAGTGTTACCTTTACGGGGAGGCAGGTGATCCGGACCAGAGCCGTACAGGCGGAAACAGAAATAAAAACACAGCGGCTGGCAGGAGGCACTGGCAGGGAGGGATAAGGAACAATGGAGGGAGGGAGAGAGGGAGGGAGAAGGGGGAGAGGGAGAGAAGAGGAGAGAGAGGGAGAAAGGGGAGAGGGAGGGAGGAACGAGAGGGAGGGAGGAACGAGAGGGAGGGAGGAACGAGAGGGAGGGAGGGACGAGAGGGAGGGAGGGACGAGAGGCAGGACAAGCGAGGGTAGAGGTGAGAAAGGGTGAACGAGGAAGATGAAAGGGAGAAAAGAATGAGAGGAGAGTGTGAGAAAGGGAGGGTGGGAGTGAGAGATGAGGGTATGAGTAAGAGAAGAGGGGATGGGGAGAGAACAAGAGAGAGGGGAGAAAACATGAGACAGGAGGAGGGGGAGAGAACAAGAGAAGACGGGATGGCGAGGGAAAGAAAGGAGAGTTTGTAAGAGGAAATGTGAGAGAAAAGGAAAGTGGGGAGAAGGGAAAAGGGAATGATGAAGAAAAAACAAAAAAATGAAGAACGAGGAGAAAGTGAGGTAATACACTGGAGAGAGAGAGAGAGAGAGAGAGAGAGAGAGAGAGAGAGAGAGAGAGAGAGAAAAAAAAGAATGTTTGGGACAAGAGCGAGGAAGGGAGAAAGGAAATAAAGAAAAAGTAAATCTGAGGCTGGACTGGGAATGAGAGAGAGAGAGAGAGAGAGAGAGAAATCCACAGACATTCAAGGTGGTCTGGCTTTAATATTAATAAAGATTTATTCTCTAATTACAGAAGTTTATATGACAGCACAGGGCGAGAAAAAGAAAAATGACGAAAGGACAGGGAGGAGAGAGGAAGACATGAGAAAAAAAAGTAGAGTGGGGATAGAGTAGTGGAAAGAGAGGAAAGGAGAAAGAGGGAGTAAGGGAGAGAAGGATGATGGAGGGTGAGAGGGAGAGGGATGGAGAGGAAGGACGAAATGAGATGTGAAAGGGAGAAGGAAATGGGATGTGAGAGGGAGACAGGGAAAGGATGATGGACGGAGAGGAAGAGAGAGAGAGGATACGAGAGGAAGAAGGATAAGAGGTGTGGGAGGGAGAGAGAGAGAGAGTGAGAAGAAAGAGGAAGACGAGAGAGGAGGAGGAGGAAGATGGGAGAGAGGGTGAGAAGAGAGAGAGGAAGACAGAAGAAAGGACAAGGGAGATGCGAAAGTGGAGAAGAACAAACTGGAAGAGGGTGGAGGGACAGAGAGAGAAGATGGAGGGAGAGGATAAAGGGAGAGGGAAGATGGAGGGAGAGGGAAAGAGAATTGGGAGAGTAAATAGGAGGAAGGAGGAAGTAGAAAGGAAAGCGCTGGGTATCAAGTCTGTAGGTCCGTTCGTGGCTGTTTCCTGCTGTCTAGGTTGTATCTGTGAACTGGAGAGGCAGACGAGAAATGAGGGAGAGAAGGAAGGGAAATGAAGGAGAGAATGACGAGAAATGAGGGAGAGAAAGACGGGAAATGAAAGGGAGGCAGACGAGACATGAGGGAGAGAAAGAATAGAAGTGAAGGAGAGGAAGACGAGAAATGAGGGAGAGAAAGACGGGAAATGAAGGGAGAAATGAGGGAGAGAAAGAAGGGAAATGAAGGGAGAAATGAGGGAAAGAAAGAAGGGAAATGAAGGGGGGGCAGACGAGAAATGAGGGAAAGACGGGAAACGAAGGGAGAAATGAGGGAGAGAAAAGACGGAAATGAAAGGAGAAATGAGAGAGAGAGGGATGGAAAATGAAGGGAGAAATGAGAGAAAGAATGGAAATGAAAGAGAGGAAGACGAGAATTGAGGGAGAGAAAGAAGGGAAATGAAGGAGAGTAAGTGGGGAGAAGGAAACACAGCAAGTCTGACAGGGAAGGAGGAAGGATAATACGGGAAGGAGGAAGGGACAATGAAATAAGGGAGTAAGGAAGAGGAAGAAGGGAGAGAAGAAGGGAATGAAGGACGAGAGGAAGGAAAATAGGGGAGGGAGAGAGAGTGGAGAGAGGGAGAGAGAGGGGGGGGAAAGGAGACGAAGGCAGGAGGGAGAGAACAAAAGGAAGGAGAGAAGAGTGGATAAGTGGACTGGAGAGGGAAAGGGAAAGAAAAGAGGGAGGGAAAAACAGTAGAGAAAGGAAGAGAGAGGGGGAATAGAGACGACGGAGGGAAGGAGAGAGAAAAAGAAAGGGGAGGAGTAGGGGTGAGTGGGAAGGGGAGGAGTGGGGGTGAGTGGCAAGGGGAGGAGTGGGGGTGAGTGGCAAGGGGAGGAGTGGGGGTGAGTGGCAAGGGGAGGAGTGGGGGTGAGTGGCAAGGGGAGGAGTGGGGGTGAGTGGCAAGGGGAGGAGTGGGCTAGCCATGCAATGTGTGGGTCTGATGGAAGGCGATTGTTTCCAGATGGCTATCCCACACAAACGGTATAAACAGATGGATAGATAGATAGATAAGTGAGCAGACAGACAGATAGATAAACAGCCAGAAAGATGGACAGACAGACAGACAGAAAGATAGATAGATAATTTAATTTCTATATAAAGGCAGTCATTCTATAAGTATTTATGTTGAAGTAGTAGAATAGACCTCAAGATCTGTACGCCTCCCCCCTCTCTGTCTGTCTGTCTGTCTGTCTGTCTCTCTCTCTCTCTCTTACCTCCTATTCTCCTCTCCTCACGTTCCTTACAACATTTTTCCTTCCCTCTCCCTCCTTCCCCTCGACGCTGTCCTATTCTCAAACTTCCGTAATTAGAGAATAAATCTTTATTAATATTAAAGCCGGAACACCTAGCAAAGTCCCTAAGGAATCCAGGACACTCTCTCTCTCTCTCTCTCTCTCTCTCTCTCTCTCTCTCTCTCTCTCTCTCTCTCACACACACACACACACACACACACACACACACACCAGACTCTCTTCTGAATGCTGAGCTGTAACAATTGATAAACACTACAATATGGTGCTCGTCACGAAGAAGTGCAAGGGAAATGATGTACAGCCGCAGTGTATACTTTCCTATTCTGCCACTGGGCTACGAAAAATAAGCTGCAAAAGGGAAATAAATCAAAGTCTAGTTAAAATAAAAGATCTACATTAACTCCGCATCACCTTTGTGGGTCCCGCGCTTGTTTTTCTCACACACACATTTTAGGAGATTATAAAGACGCAAAATTAAACTGAGAATTTTATCTTCCAAAATATGAGCAAAAGAGGATAAAATGAGCAAAAGTGGCTAAAAAAGAAAAAATAAATAAATAGTGTAGTGAACTAGAGAGAGATATGTGAGGAGGAGGAGGAGGAAAGAAGGGAGAGAGCTGTTTGGAGGAGTGGGCTAATATTGGTGAGAGAAGAGGATAAAGGGAGAGAATAATGGAAACGAAAGGAAAGAAAAATAGGAATGAGGAACGCCGGAAGATGGAAGAGAAACAACAGGAAAGAGGAGAATCATTTACGGAGGAGGGTGTAGAGAAGAAAGAAAGAATAGTTATGTGACAAACAGGTAAAGAGAGAGAGAGAGTGAAAAGAGAGGAGATTCGTGAGACGGAAGAAAAAGGAGGGAGAGAGAGAGAGAGAGAGAGAGATACTGAGGGTTGAAGTAAATACGGTACTGTGGATACGGAGAAAAGAAAGAAAAGAAGGAAGGCAGAAAGGAAGAAGGGATGAAGGAGGGAAGGAAGAAGCGAGGAAGGAAGGGCGGAGGGAAGGAAGGAGGGAAGGAAGGAAGCACGCAAGCAAGCAAGAAAACAATGATCAAGGAAGGAAGAATGCCAGCAACGAAGCAAGGCTAGACGGAAGAAAGGACAGAAAGAAATCAGGAAAAACAGGAACGGGAAGGAAGGAGGGAAGAAAAGAAACGTATAAAGAAAGAAGGATGGAAGGAAGAGAAGCCAGCATGCAATGAAAGTGCAAAAAAACAATAAGTACAACAAAAATATATAAAGAAAGGAAGGAAAGGAAGTTAGAAGAGAGAAGAGGTGGTCTAAGAAGGAAGAGGATATGAGACAATAAAAAGAAAAGAGAGAGAAAAGAGGAACGGAAGGAGGGTGAGTATGGTGGTAAGAAAGGTGAAGGAAGTAAGAAGGAATGAGGAAGAAGGAGAAATAAGAATCGGAGGAGGAGAAAGAAGGAGAAATATGACTTAAAGAAGAAGAAAGGAGAAAGGAGAAAAGAAGGGAGAACGGAGAAATAAAAATCGGAGGAGGAGGAGGGTGGATGGAAGGAAGGAAGGAAAGATGGAAGGAAGGCAGGAAGGAAGGAAGGAAGGAAAGACGCAAGGAATAAGGGACGGAACGAACGAACGAACCAAAGCAAGCGGAGAAAGACGGGAGGAGAAGAAATATGGAAGAATGAAGCTAAATGATGGTAAGAATATGTGGTACTGCAAGGGGAACCAAGAGAAAGAAAAAAAGAAGAAAAGAAGGAAGACGATGAGAAGGAAGAAAGCCAAGGATCTTAAGTGAGAGTATTGTGGTAATGGAAGGGTGAAGATGGTTGTGTGGAGAGGAAAAATGAAAGGAGTGGAGGAGAGGAAGAAAGGAGGAAGGAAAAGGTAAGTATGGAAGAAAAGACAGGAAAGAAGGAGGAGGAAGATAGGAATGAAAGAGAAACAAGGGAATGGAAGAAAAAGAAGGATGAAAAGACTGGAAATGAAGAAAAGGAGGAAAGGAAGAGGAAGAAGGAAACTAAGAGAGAAAGGAATGGAAGAGGAAGAAGAAAAGATCGGAAAAGAAGATTGGAAAGGAAGAGAAGAAGGGAGGGAGGGAAGAGACGGAATGGAAGAAAAGAAGAAAAGAAAAAATGCACGAGAAAGAGTGAATGAAAGGAGAGTAGAGGAATGTAAGGAGAGAAAGACAAGGAAGGAAGAGATAAAGGATGAAAAGAAGTGACAGAAACAAAGAAGAAAAAAGACAAGGAAGAAAGAAAAGAAAAAATGGGAAAGAAATGAAGAAAAGAGAGAAGGGAGAGAAAAGGAGAGAAGGGAGAGAAAAGGAGAGAAGGGAAGGAAACAAAGAGAGAGAGAAGATTACCTGAAGAAGAGGGAAACAAAGAGAAGGAAGGCATAAGAAGAAGGAATGAAAGTGAGAGAGAAGAAACTGATATAAGATAATGAAATAAAGGAGGATATAGACGCATGAACAAAAAAAAAAAGAAAAGATGACACAGAAGACATGAGGAGAGGAGGAGGAAAGAAGGTGGGAGAGAAACTTAAGAGAAAGTTGGAGAAACAGGGACAAGAGAAATAAAGAAAGAAGATAAAAGAAATGCGCACAGAAAGAAGGAAAAAAGAAAGACAATGAATGAATGAAAGGAGAGAGGAGGAGGTCAAGAATGAAAGGAGGTAAATGAAGAAGGAGAAAGGAAGGAAAAAGCGAAGTTAAGTGTGAGTATTGTGGAGAGAGAGGGTCAATATTTGTGAGGAGGAGGGAAAGGAGGAAGGAGAGGAAGAGGAGGAAGGAAGGGAGGGGGAGGAGAGGAGACGGGGAGGATGAATGGAAGGAGGGAGAGGAGAGAGGAGGAGGAAGAGGTGGGCAGGAAGAAGCAGAGACAAGGGTGGAGAAAAGGAAAGAGGAGAGGAAAACAGTAGGAGAAAAGTGGGAATAGGAGGAGAGTGAGGATAGACAGAGTAGTAGGAGGGGGAGAAACGGGAAAGGAAAGAGTGAGAAGGGTGAGGGGAAGAGAGGCAAAAGGAGAGAATGGGGGTGGAAAAGGAGAGAGAGAGAGAGAGAGAGAGAGAGAGAGGGGAAATGTGGATGAGATGGGGGGAGGAGTAGAATGGAAAAGACAGGGTTGGGAGAAGGGAAAGAGGAGAGGGGATGTTTAGTCTGCTTGCGTCCTGGCTCGAGGTAAACAACATCCCCCCATCCCAACCAATCCACCCACCTACCCACACACGCAAACACATAAACGCAAACAGCCGAACACTTAAACACACGCACACGTAACTGCAAGAATGCCTAGATACACACACAGATTCCCAGACGCGCACTCATTACTAAACTCAAAATCCGACACATTTACAGGAAGCCTGAGGGAAGAACATGTAACTCAGCTCCACAGCGGGCAGGGAATCACTGAATGGTATTTTTTACTTACTACCGCACTACAATTTTATTCAGCCCCCCACGCACACACCACCATACACATATACCGAGATGCATGCTCTAAGTAGGTGGCAGGTAAGTGCTTAGATCAGAGAACTGCCTACCTTACAATTTCAGGTTTGATTTTCTATGTTGCAAGGAATAGTCTGAGGATCTTGTTTCCGTAAAAATTTTCACCACATATTCATACAAACCACTGATAGGAAGTAAAGCATGTAGTCTAAGGGGGAGAAAAAAGTTGCCAACACTGTCAAGAGACTGCAAGATGGTCTCCACACAGCTACAGTACACTGGCATGCTTCTGCGCAAATTTCCATGATGATTAATGAACAAACAGAAAAACAGGATCTCTCAAAACCTGTGTTTATATTATGATTTGACGTTTGGCCCCATAAGCCCGTTTAAAAGGCACAAATAATGATGACTACGATGGCGCCAGAGGGTACTGCTCCAATGAACAACTATGCAAAGTTTGAAGCGAACTGATGAAATTAAATGCACGGCGCCAAGTTTATATATCTATCTATCTATCTATCTATCTATATATATATATATATATATATATATATATATATATATATATATAAGCTTTTGGATGAATGAAGACAGACATGGGAAACACAGTAGCTGTCAACAGTTTGATGTGAGACCTAACAAGCTAATGCCATCACACCAGTCTTTAAAGGGACAATACTACCATCTCAACACTGACGATGTACAGTATAACAGTGGTGAGTTGTAAATCTGGGTCCGGAGCTGGATACACAAAATATATCAACAATATAACGTCTATCTATCTATCTATCTATCTATAGCCCGACGCCCTAATCCCGCAAAGGGTGGCCAGACAAAACGTCTCCAAGTCGCTGTCACCCACCATTTGACTACCCTCCCCCCAACTCCCCCCCCCTCCCTCATATACCTCTCTACTCCATCCCTCCACCTCATCCTCGGTCTACCCCTCCCTCTCCTTCCCTCCACCTCACCTACATACACCCTCTTAGTCAGTCTTTCATTCTCCATTCTCTTCTCATGTCCAAACCACCTCAGTGTATTTCTCCTAATCTTCTCAACCACATCCACATCCATCCCACAACGTTCCTTCACTTCTTCATTCGTCAACCTGTCCCTCCATGTCACTCCACATGCTCCTCTCAAATAACTCATTTCCATTGCTCTCACTCTTCACTTGTTTCCCTCTTGCAAGGTCCACGCCTCGCTTCCATACGTCAGGATAGGGATCACAATACTATCATGCAGTGACTTCTTAACTTCCATACTCACCTCCCTATTTCTCATCACTGCTTTCAGTGTATCAACAACCTTCCTTCCCTGCTGTACCCTTTCACGCACTAGTTCCATCCTTACACATCACACTACCCAAGTACTTGAATGCACTCACATTCTCCACATCCTCACCATCCAACCTCACTTGACTTCATTCCTCTCAAACACCATAACTTTACTTTTGATTACATTAGCTTTCAGATTCCTCCTCCTACACACTGTCCCAAATTCATTCACCAAACCTTGCAACTCCCATTCATCTTCACTCAACAATACTGTATCATCAGCAAACAGCAACACCGAAATCTTCCAAATCTCACCCTCATTCATTACAGCCACCCCCACATCCACTGCCCTACCTTGCACCTCCTTTACAACCCCATCCATGTATATATTAAACAGCCATGGAGACATCACACAACCCTGTTTCAGTCCCACATTGAGATCAAAGAACTCACTCAGCTCACCATCCACTCGCACCGTAGCCCTAGCTCCCTCGTACATACTCTTCACAGCACTCAACAATTTCCCCTCCACTCCATATATTCTTAATACCTTCCACATACCTTGCCTATCTATTCTGTCATAAGCTTTCTCCAAGTCCATGAAGGCAGCATACACTTTCCTTCCCTTCTCTAGATACTTCTCCACTAAACATCTTAGAACAAATATCTGATCTACACACCCTTTTCCCTTCCTAAATACCCCTTGTTCTTCTCCAACTAGCTCCTCTGTCATATGCCTAACCCTATCAATGAGTATTCTACCATATATTTTACCAGTCACACTAAGAAGGCAAATACCCCTATGGTTACCACATACTTCTCTCTCCCCTTTTCCTTTGTATAAAGGAACAATTATATATATAACATGCACTCATAAAAAAAAAAAAAACATATTACTCAGGTCATCAATGGTTTTATATACGCGATGTTGCAGTCCGCGTCTTTTCTGAAAACATATTTCTGAATCCATGGTGTACTTCCTATGCAGTACAAAAACCGTTCTTTATGGTACACTGAAAAAAAATGGCAGCCAGAATGAAACTTCAGAATTTACTGTAAAATATTTTCAAACTTTTGGTTCACTATTTCAGAATGTAAAGACGGAAAACTATGGACAGCTTTTTGAGTGAATGGAAGTACAGTCAGACCAGTAAAATACATATAGTTTACATAGGTTCACACACTGACTTAAACCATTCTAATGACAACTTAAGGAACAAAAAGGAAAAAAAATATGAAACATGTACTCTTATCCAAACGCACCAGAATTCCACTGCACGCACACCTAATCCCGAAAACCTTCAAAAGCATACACTCCAACGCTCACACACACACACACACACACACACACACACACACACACACACACACACACACACACACAGAAAGCCAATAAAACTTCAGGCATTCATTTGATACTTTTCTCTGACCAGACGAGGCCACCTGCTAATTTATTCTGCCTATTTATTTCCGTGATTTAATTTGCACATACCTGGTCTATAATAGGCGATGCAGGGTGATGAAATTATTGGCGGATTAATTGTCAACGTAGGGATTTATTTTTGTTTGGGTGTCTGTCTGTCTGTTTGCCTGTCTATTTATCTGTCTGTCAGTTCGTCCGCCTGCTTGTCCATTTGCCTGCCTGTCTGCCTTCTTGTTTTTCTGTCTGTTCAATCTGTCTGCCTGTCTAGCTTCTTGTCTGTTTCTTTGTCAGACTCACTCGATTTCGATCTATCTATCTACTTATCTTGTTTATTTGTTTGTCTGTTTGGCTTCCTTTTCCTTCCTTCCCTCTCTCTCTCTCTCTCTCTCTCTCTCTCTCTCTCTCTCTCTCTCTCTCCTACTGCATGTGAGCCTCAGTTTCCTGTCCCAGTCAATAGATTCATCACCAGCACAACCCAATTCCCATCCATGTATATCAATTTCTAACCCTACGCATAAACCAAACTTTTTTTTCGGGGGAGAGGGGTAGCGAGGGAAGGGGAGGTAGCGAGGGACGGGGGGGTAGCGGCGGGAGGGGGCGTAATAAATCATGCGAGAAAAAAAAAAAAATATTTCCACAGTTCCGAAAATTACGCGCATTACTGCTGATTTATTCTGCATAATGTTTGTATTTGTGTCTGGCTTTTTAAAAATATGTACACTCTGAAAAAATGGTGATGGCTGGATGTGTAGCTACCACCAATATTTTCAGAGAGAGAGAGAGAGAGAGAGAGAGAGAGAGAATTATATGACATTTGACATTTAAATCCTAAATTCGAGAGAAATACAACTATTACTAGCTGTTGCTGCTGCCGCTACTACTACTACTACTACTACTAGCTACTACTACTACTATTACTACTACTACTACGACCACCACGGTAGTAGTAGTAGTAGTAATAATAATAATAGTAAGAAGAACAAGAACAAACTGTCATTCTGCATAGTCATTCACTCATTCATCATCCAATCCTACGCTGCCCCATGAGGAGCGTAGGAGCCCGGAGCTAGGCAAGTTGTCCCTGACATTTAAGATGAGAATGACCAGCCTCACTCATCCCTGAGTGGCATTATGTAAGCAATAAACCCCAACCATCCCTTGGACAGTAATAATAATAATAATAAAAATAATAACTCATTCTGCATAATAATAATAATAATAATAATAATAATAATAATAATAAGCAAACAAATCTTGCATTCGTACCGTGACACTCTTGATATAAATTGCAATAAGACTGAAGTGTCACCTCTCCTCTTCACTCTCGTCTCCCCTCTCTCACCTCCCCTCGTCTCCCCTCTCCCACTCTCACCCCCCCACCTTTCCCATCATCTACACTCCCCCCACCTCATCGTCCCCATCCCCCAACTACTTCTCACACTTCCTTTCTTCACTTCTATAACCCCTCCCCTCCCCCCAATATCACCGCCCCTCGCTCACACGTACCCTCCCCTCTTCTTTCCCCTCTTCCTTCCGCTCTCGACATCCCTCCTGTCCCCTTCCCTACCACACCACACCCGTCCTCCCCCCCCCCTCTCTCTCTCTCTCCTGCGTATACCGTGCAAAGCTCTTTCCCTCTCTCCGCACCACATTTCCCTCCCTGCCCTCCCTTCTCCCCAACGAAAGAATCTCCCATACCCCATTGCACATTCTTCCTCTGTCTTTCTCACCCCCCTACACCCGCCCCTCCCGGTCTCCTTTCCCCTCACTTTCTCCTTCCCTTCCTCCTCCATCACACCCTAACTTTCTTCCTTCCCTTCCCCACACAAACACCCTCGCATTTGTAACACTAGTTCTCCCCCTCCCTCCTCCTCCCTCCCTCCCTGCCTCACCCATCAAACTCCCCTCCAACTCCCTCCCCCTCCCCCTTCCCCACTCTCTGCCACCAGACTCCTCTCCCCTGCCCCCTGCCTTCCCCACTCCCCCCAGCCCCTGTTCCTCCCACTCCCTCCCTTTTACGAACATCACACTCCCCTCCCTCCTCTCCCCATCCTCCTCTCTTCCCCCTCCCCAATCACTCCTTCCTCTCGTTATCCCATCACCCTCTCGTTTATCTCTGGCGGCTCCTCCCACTCCTATCTTTATTCTTCCTCCTGCTCTGACTTTTCTTTCCTTTCAGTACCTCTCTCTCTCTCTCTCTCTCTCTCTCTCTCTCTCTCTCGTTATATCTGTCTTTTGCACTTCCATACTTCCTGCTTTCTTCTTTTTTTTCTTTGTCCTTCCCAACTATTGCTTGCATTACTCCTTTGTTTCTTGTTACAACCCCTTCAGTCTCTCTCTCTCTCTCTCTCTCTCCCTTTCGCGTACTGTGTGTCTCCTCCTCCTCCTCCTCCTCCTCCTCCTCCTCCTCCTCTTCCTCCTCCGCCGTTCACTCATCTTTGCCAGGTGCATGATAGAAACTGACGACTGACGCTGGAAGGACATGGAGAAGGGGTGGCGAGAGGGAGGGAAGAACTGAGGGAAGATAAGGAAAGATGGAGTAGAAATGTGCTGAAAAAAGTGAGATGAGATGAGATGAGAGAGAAAGAGAGAGAGAGAGAGAGAGAGAGGAGAAGATAAAAAGAGAAGATGGGGGCGAAGGAGAAGAGACAGGAAGGAAGGAGGAGGGAGGGAAGTGAGAGAAAGAATGATCATGAGGGAGGGTGGGAGGGAGGGAGGGAGGGCGGGGAGGGAGCGAGTGAGATAAGTGAGTTAGGGGGAAGGGAGGAGGGAGGAGGGGGGAGAGGGGGAGGTAACTCAGAAGATTTAGAGAGGAAAGAAGGGAAAAAAGGAAGAAATTGAGGAAAGTGTGAAGAAATAAGATGGGAGAGGGAAAGAGACAAAGAAAGAAAGTGAGACAGGGGAGTGAAGAGAGAAAGAATGAGGAGAGTGGCAGGAAGGGAGGGAAGGAGGGAGAGACTGGAAGGAGAAAAAAAAGACTAGAGGGAGAAAAAAAAGACGAGAGGGAGAGAAAAGGACAAAATGGAGAGAGAAAAGGGAGAGGAAAAGACAAACGGAGAGAACAGACGAAAGAGGGGGAGAGAGAAAACAAAGGGAGAGACAGAAAGAAAAGGGGAAAAGGAGAGAAAGAGACGAGGAAAAGAAAGAAAAGTAGAAAGAGGAAATGAGGGATGGAAATCATAGGTAGGGAGGGACGGACGGTGGAAGGAAGGCAAGGGTACTGGAAGAGGAGTAAGGAAGACAGGAAAGAAGGAAAGAAAATAAGGAAATAAAGGTATGAAGAAAGCAAGAAAGGAAAGGAAGGAAAAGAAGGAAAATAAAGAAGGGAGCGAATGAAGCGGGGGAGAGAGGGAAAGAGGAGAGAGGGGGAGAGGGAGGGAGAGTGGGGAGAGAAAGGGGAGAGAGAGGGGAGAGAGGGAAGAGAGGCTATGAAGAGGGCCACTCATCTTCATCCAAGCGCCGATATTATTGACACTTTTTTACCGAAATAAATTAAATATTTTCATCAGGAGCCGAGTTTCATGTAGATCAAAGTCTAGTGAGGGAGGGAGGGAGGGAAGCAGGGAGGGAGAAAGATTGGAGGAAGGGAGGGAGGGAGGGAGAAAGATTGATGGGTGTAAGTAGGAAGGGAGGGAGAGAGAAAATGAAAGATGGGAGAAGGTAACGAAGAAACATGGGAAGATAAAGAGAAAGGGGGGGAGGAGAAAACTGTGAGAGAGAGAGAGAGAGAGAGAGAGAGAGAGAGAGAGAGAGAGAGGAGGGGGGAATCTTGAGAAACCATAAGATCAAGAGTAAGTGAAGGATGGGTGGAGAAAAAAAAAAGAAAAGGGAAAAGAGAAAGAAAAGATAGAGGAAAAGGAAATGACAGTAAAAGGATGAGATAACCAGGGAGAGACAAAGAGAAGGGAAAGGGAGCGGGAGTGAGAAAAAGGAGTAAGGAAGAGATGCAGGGTGAGAACTGTGGAGGGAGAGACATCAGGCAGGGGGAAGAGAGTGCAGGAGGGGAAGAAAGGGAGATACAGCCAAGAAGGGGGAGAGAAGAGGGAGAGGATATGGAAGAACGGAAGAATGAAGAGAGAAAATGATGGAAGAGATTAAGAGCAGAATATGTATGGAGTGATAAAGAGATGGATGGTGAGAGACGAAGAGAGGGAGATACCAAGAGATGGAGGGGGAGAGGAAATGAAGAAGGAAGAAAGGAGGAGGAGAGAAGAGGAGGAAAGTGGGTGAATGGGAGAGAGGGAGGGAGCGAGAAAAGGAGAGAGGGATGGAGAATAAGTAGGATGGAAGGTAGGTGTGAAAAAAGGAAAGAGAGGAGAGAGAGGAGGTAGGAAGGCAGGGAGAGAAGAGAGGAGGGAGACAGGGGGAGTGAGAAGGAGGGAGAGAAGGAGGGAAGGAGAGAAAGAAGGAGTGAGAGGAGGGAGGGAGAGAAGGAAGGGGAGAGAGATGTAGGAAGGGACAGAAGGAAGGAGGGAGAGAAGGAAGGGGAGAGAGATGTAGGAAGGGACAGAAGGAAGGAGAGAGAGAAGGAGGGAGGGAAAGAAGGAGGGAGGGAAAGAAGGAGGGAGAGATGAGAGGGACACTCGCTATCATCCAGGAGTCGATATTATTGACACATTTATTTTTTTTACCGAAATAAATTAAACATTTTCATCACGAGTATCATGTTGACCAGACCAGGACAGGGAGGGAGGTGGAGAGTGGGAGGGAGGGAGGGAGAGTGGGAGGGAGACAAGGCGTGGAAGAGGGTGGGGAGAGGGAGACGAAGATGGAGAGGGAAAGGGAGAGGCAAGGAGACAGAGAGGATGAGGAACAAGGAGGTAGGCGGGAAAGTAAGTAAGTAGGTAGGTAGGTAGGTAGATAGGTAGGTTGACAGAAAGATGAGGAATAGGGAATGAGGACTGGAGAGGGGGAAGAGAAGGGGATGGAAGAGAAATGGGCAGAGAAGGATAGTGGAGGAACAGATAGAACAATGCCAGATGAAAGGAGGGAGGGAGAGGAGGGAATGGAAGGAGGAAAGGAGAGAGAAGAGAGAGAAGGAGTGGGGATGGAAGAGGAAAAGGTAGAGGAGGACAGTGGAAGAGGAGAGAGGATAATGCCACATGGAAGGAGGATGGGAGAGGTGGAAATATAGGGAGAAATGGGAGGGGGAGAAAGGGAGAAAGTTATGAAGCAATAATATGATAAAACGGAAGGAAGGAGGAAAGAGGAGAAAGGAAGGGAGGGAGGAAACAAGAGAAAGGTAGGGAGGAAGGAAAGAGGAGGGAGGGATGGAAAAGACAGGAAGGGGGAACAGAGCGAGAGGAAGGAGAGAAAAGAAAGACATGGGAAAACGATGAGGAAAAAGATGGAAAGTAGATGATATGAATGAGGAAATATGACAAGAAACGAGAGAGAGAGAGAGAGAGAGAGAGAGAGAGAGAGAGAGAGAGAGAGAGAGAGAGAGAGAAAATGCAAACGAATAAAATACCACAGCAAAAGATAATATAATCATCATCATCATCATTTTCATCATTTTTCTCACCAAAACGACGGAACGAAATACCTATAACACAAATAAAACAACTTATGGCAAATATCCATAAAACTACGAACCCACCGTACTTACCACGCGACAAAAAATAAATAAATAAATCACACAATCACAACCATACAGGGAAATGTGAACACCGGTGCTCTTTTAATGAGGCAAAATATTAGTTCGTTCGCAAAAATGTCATACGTTTTCATTAATGGGGAAAGGAGAGCAATGCATTCTCTTCACACCACTGCATATCAAACAACGGCAATTAATTAAAAAAGAGGAGTTAAACAATGATGCTCTGGTCATGAAAGCCAATACAGACTGGTGAACAAAGCATGTATTACACAAGCACGGATACTCACACACGCAGAATACATACATACAGTATATAATGTGCGTAGTCTCTCTCTCTCTCACACACACACACACACACACACACACACACATAGACACGCAGATACGCAGATGTTGATACAAATATCCATGCAGAGGTAGGTAAGTAAACTGACAGATATAGGCCAAGACAGTCAGACACTGATAAAGACAGGAAATACATATACAGATACAGCCAATCCGGATGCACCTCCAAATGCTACACACACTCATGAATGTGGACAGCGTTAACAATACTCGTAGACCAAAGAATCGTGAACAAGCAGGTAGTCTTTTATCTGGTGATACTGGGTGGAGTTGCAGGAGAGGAGGGGGTTGACGTGTGGGAGTGATGGTGTGGGGGTGAAGTGAGGGGGTGAAAGTGTGAGATGAAGGTGGGGGTGAAGACGTGGGAGTGGAGGAAAGGTGAAGGTGTGTGGGTAAAGGTGGGGGAGGGGTGAAGGTGTGGGAATCACTTCCCCTTATTCTCATTAGTTAATCCTTTCAACCTAGTGGCCTGTTTTTCTATTTAGTCTTTATATTTTCAGGAGATTTATAGGGACTTCGGGCTGGCCTATAGAACACGAAAGGCTATACATAGAGCCTTCGGGGAATATCCTAAACTAATTAATATCATTTGGGAATAGCAAGATTAAATGACAAAATATAACACCGGAACGAAGGGGCTAAGGAGGCTCCCATCCCCCTCTCCCTTATCAACAAAAATTTCCGTGTGGTTCAGTGATATTACCCTACCGTTGTTAATGATATCTATGTCGACGTTTAAAACTCAGAAATAGAATATATAGAAGAAGCAGCAACATATACAGAGGAAGAGCAAGGTGTGGTAAGCAAAACACGTCGCTAAGGAAGAGGTGGTACCCGGGTAATAATGTGTGGCAAAGAAAAGAATTCGCTACGGAAGAGGTGTAATAATAGTGATGTGTATTACCGGTAACGAAAGTAAATCGGTAAAGAAGAGGAGCTGTACTAATCGGAAGCGGACATAATAAATCGCTAAGGAACAGGTGCTACTGGAGTAAAATGTATAGCAAGCAAAACAAATCGCTAGGGAAGGGATGCTTAATGGTAGTAGTGCGCAATAATCAAAATAAATCACTACATCGGAGGTGTTAAAACTCTCCTAAGCGGGCGAGACCAGGACCTACTGTGTTGTGTGCAGGTGGCGTGTACTGCTTCCTGTGAGTTAATTACAGGTGGAGATGTAAGGCCTTATTAGCATTCACGGGAGGTCAGTCGCCCCTCCAGACTATTCACCGCTCCGAGTTATGATGAGTTGGGTTACATATGGGATCCTGCCAACACACCCAATGCATTTTAATTGGACACTGGCAGTTTTTGTTGTGACCTCTGTACAAAAAGTTTCATCATTTGGCACGAAAATTCCCTTATTCCCTATGTGGAAATTCTCTCTCTCTCTCTCTCTCTCTCTCTCTCTCTCTCTCTCTCTCATTATAAAAAGGACTGAAATTACGATGTTGTATGGTCGTGGCGATAAACAATGAGAGTCACCTTTGTCACCGACTGAGGAAAAACAATGCGAAGGAGAGAGGAAGGGTGATACTGGAGGGAAGGGTAAATCACCATCATACGAACCTCGGACAAACATGTTTTTACCACTAATATGGTTACCAGTAAAACCATTTTTTAACCAGCAGTTGCTATGATATCCTCTGAACTTTATCAGCAAATAAATACCGTACAAACTTCACTAAATTGCTAAAGATACATGCACATGACACCGATTTACTCACCTCACCACAGGACAAAGAGCATAATGTGTGCGACAAATATTAAGCATCAAGGCAGCAACATCCTCTAATAGGTACACTCGTATTAAGAAGGCTCTACAGTTTAAAGGTGGACTGCTAGACTACGTGTGCACTTGGCCTCTTTCTTCAGTTGGGCTTATTACCAAACGAGTGTAAATCATGTGTATAATATGAAACAGCTTCCACTGACTGAGGAATCGAACGTAATAAAAGGCGACTATAGATACTGAGGTTTTTAAGGCCTCTGTTTGCAAAAATATGTCCTACACTGACGAGAAAGAAGAACTGTCCAGAAGAACATAGTCCATCATGCCAGTCTTCTTGCTTTACCACAGTTTACAAAGAGTTGACTCACTTGCATCCTCCCTGAGTAACGCATTTCATCTGCCATACTGTGTCAAATGTTTTTATCCTTAAGATATTTTCAAATGAACCCTTTTTTATAATGTGTACATCTGAAACAGGATTCTACAAGTTTACCAAAGATCTCTTGTAGTGAAAGAAAGACAATATTCATCAACCCCTTGAGTACCAGAATGTAAAATCTTGCTAGACTGTTTATTTTATTCACCTTGTTATAAATACCTGAATATCTTATGGCCATATCTACCATCACTTCATATATCCACCTCTCACCAACGACCAGAATTCTTTAACTATCTCCTACCACGTCTTCATGTACCCATTACCTGTAGTCGCAAGCAATTTATAAGCCACTGTCGTTTAAATCAACATCAGAACACAATCTCTTACAACACACTTACCGGAATCTGGTCATGTCGTGTGGAGAACCGAGCACGAAAGATAACGAAGCACGTCTCTCACCCCTTCATTATCTGACACTTCTGACACCGAGCTTGCCTGCCCTGAAGACGACAGAATGCAGAATTAGAATGCTGATTTAGAATGCAGAATTAGATTTTACCAGTACACGTGAATCCATTCTCTCAAGCACAGTAACTAACTTTGATCTCCATCCTTCCTTTTTGTACTGGAACAATACACACCAAACTCACCCAGGTCACAACTTCGTGGAACATTTACACCCCCCCCTTCCTCCTACCACCAGCTACCGCCCTCCTCCCCCCACACACTCATCCCCCCCGCCCATTCCCGACCCCCACACCCATATCCTTCCCTCTTATTTACATACCCTACAGTGTTAAGGAGGAGTCGGTGGCGCAGTGGTAGCAAATCTGACTCAAAACTGGAAGACCTCGAGGCGAACCGTGGGCAAGTAAGGTTGCTGGACAAAGTTTGTTTCCCCATGTCCCTGTCCACTTAGCAGTATGAATGGGGACCTAGATATAAAGCCGATGGTTGCGTGTTGTAATATAAGAAAGATTTAACCTCAGCACAAACTATCTGTCTGCTTTCATGACCCTTCGTGCAGTTAACAGGTCTTCTTTGTCAGCATTATGAGACTAACCCTCTTTTTTTTTTTTTTTTTTTTTTTTTTTTTTTTTTAATGTACCCAAATGACTTTACTACTTTATTAAACTTAGAAGATACTTTTGAAATGGATGGATTGGATGTAGCTTTCATAAACTTCTGCTCTACTAGATATCACCCCTAAACTGAATAAAATCGCCTGAAGACTGAAGGAATACAACTAATTAAAAAAAAAAGTCACAGTAAAAGCATGATGGCTTGATTCTTTTATTTATTTACTAATTTTATTTACATTTTCCCTTTAACTCATTAGTCCAAACTTAAGGATAGGCACAACAATTCCATCCTTCCTCGTCTGTGCCAATTAAAACCGATCAAGTAAATGCAAAAGAAAAAATCAAGAGAGAATAAAAAAACAACCAAACAAAATGCGACCCACGCTAACAAAACCATCAAAAACACACCACGGCAATAACAAAATCAGAAAAGACAATAAAAAACGGGAGAGGAAACAAAAGAAAAACGGAGAGAGGGGGGACTGACATGAATTCCAATACTTTACGAGATGGCTTTGAAGAATTTCGGGAGAGCCATTTTGACCCTGTATGTAAATCCAGTGTTTTAGGGGCAAGGGAAGGTATGGAAGGCAGGGAAAGGCCGGGAGAGGGAAGGGCAGAGGGAGGGAAAGGACGGGAGAGGGAGAGGAATGGGGTAGGAAGATGGGAGGAAAAGGTGGGGATTGGAGAAGGTGGGGAAGGAGAGGGGGAAGTGAAGGTGAGAGGAACGGGGGGTGGAGGAGAGAGAGAGAGAGAGAGAGAGAGAGGAGGGAAAAGTATGAGGCAGTGAGAGACGGCAGAGGGAAGGATGAATGCAAGTGAGACAGAGGGGAGAAAGAGAGAAGTGGAAGAAGGAAAGGCTGGGGAGAGAAAAGAAACAAAGCAGTCTATAACGCAAGCTCTCTTATTTGTCTCTGTGATGCTTTACATATTCGTGCCTTCTTGTTCTGCCTGAATATACACACCTGAGAGAGAGAGTTCCAATAAAGTAGCGCCTGAGATAGACTGCCTGAGAGAGACACTGCCAGTAAAGTAGCAAAGAAACTCAAGACCAGTGATGATGTAAACGCTGACCATATCCCACCCCCTACACACAATCAAAACTCAAATGAAAAATACAAAAGTCTGATAAATAACTTCGGGGAAAGTATCAAGGCGACACAGAAATGCTGGTAAAAAACATATCTTTTCTTGCGTCAAACCTCGACCCCCACAAGTGACATGGGGGGGGGGGGTGATGAGCCGGGGTCCCTGAGTGGCCTATGATGACCCACTAATTAGGAGGTAGGTGTCAGGGTGCAATATTTTGACTGGCACAAGGGCTCATGGGAGTCAGGAGGATTATTGCCGCAATCTCCCTGGGGCCGGACTATAAACGATTTTGTCTCCAAGGTTTGTATTCTCATCGGCCCTTGCTCCTTTTCTTTAGCGATTCATTTTTTGATACGGTTGACTAATATAATTCTGCATGATATTTCTGCAGAGTACACTGACATTAGAATATCAACATCACAAGTGCGTCGTAAAGAGTAATAATCAAAATAAATCGCTTAGGAGGAGATGATAAGGAGCTTCTTTAACATAAAAGAATACGGATCTACATGTGACATGTACTGTACACCATCCATCCATCCATCCATCCATCACATGTCAAAAAATTTGGCTTAAGAGAAGAATTAATGAACATAAATAAATTTTCAGCTTACTGACCTCTGGCATCCCAAAGACGACGACTCTGTGTGTGTGTGTGTGTGTGTGTGTGTGTGTGTGTGTGTGTGTGTGTGTGTGTGTGTGTGTGTGTGTGTGTGTGTGTGTGTGTGTGTGTGTGTGTGTGTGTGTGTGTGTGTGTGTGTGTGTGTGTGTGTGTGTGTGTGTGTGTGTGTGTGTGTGTGTGTGTGTGTGTGTGTGTGTGTGTGTGTGTGTGTGTGTGTGTGTGTGTGTGTGTGTGTGTGTGTGTGTGTGTGTGTGTGTGTGTGTGTGTGTGTGTGTGTGTGTGTGTGTGTGTGTGTGTGTGTGTGTGTGTGTGTGTGTGTGTGTGTGTGTGTGTGTGTGTGTGTGTGTGTGTGTGTGTGTGTGGTTTTACAACTAAGGGAGGATAGAGGGGTATAACTGCTCCTCGCCCTCAATCTCTCCTTCCTCTAATCCTACTTAAAGGCATACAACCATACGAAAAACAATATTTCTTTGTAGTTTCGTTGTGCTTCGAGTAAACCTTCTGTAATGAGAAGGATATTGAATAAAAGCTAACCCCTTCACTTCAAGAAATATCTCTATGCTGAAAAAAAAAGCCTATACCTTTTTTACTTTAGCTTGGCCTAAAACTGCCTTGTCTCCATCTACAGTGCACCGTTATAACAACAGATTAACCATGGAATATGTTGATGGTCGCGAAGAAGTGCTGGGAAAGGATGAAGTACCGTAGCATTAATATCTCTGCCAATGAATTTAAGCTACACAAGGAAGAATATCTGAACAATGTTAGAATACAAAACAGTTCAGTAATGGGACGATTAGAGTTGATACAAATGGCATCACCGTATTGAAGGAACTCCTGACTAAATCCTTTTAACTCTTAACTTGGCCTAAAACTTCGATCTCTCCCTCTTGAATGCTAAGCTGCAATACAGACAGGGACTAGATTATGATGTTAGCCACGAAGAAGTGCTATGGGAAGAATATAGAGCCTTAGTATTGTCTTTTCTGCCAGTCAGCTACCTGAAATAAATTGCAAAAGGACGAAAATCTAGGCCAAGTTAAGGTAAAAAGGGTATATATCAAAAGAGGGTCAGAGTGCAGTATTCTGACTGACACAAGGGTCATAGATGTCAGGAGATATTTGCTGTCTTCTTCCTTTAGTCTTGCTATAGTTTGATGATTTTATTCGGCTTACAGGATGCCTCTACGTTCAGCAAAGGGATTAAGGGATATCCTCGTAATTCTTATCTTCTGAGTACGAGAGGATATTCTTAATCTACCGTACAAAATAACAGTCTCGTAATAGTCAGAATAGAATTGGAAAATTGATCATGTATTGGAAGGCGTAAAAGGTTATGAGGTCGGGAATGCTTGGCTTTGTCTGGAGGAAAGGTCATGGGAACAGGATGCTTGTCTGACTGGAGCTATCCCTTCAGTACGATGTCGCCTCGATTCTTGCAACCTCCAGACTATAGCAATTTTCAGCTTTGGGGGAATGTGCCAGTAAAGACGTTAACGGAGATCAATTCTAACCCCCTTCCAGTTCAAGAGATCCTTCCCAGGTTACAGAAATCATATGGTGGTCGCAGGAATACAAGGAAACATTTGTCGTACTGACTGACTTAAAGATTCCGACATCTAGAATACCCGACAAAGACTAACTTAAAGATTATGGCTAACGACTGACTCTCTGGTGGGTGAAAAAAAAAAAAAAAATAGTAGTCTAGCAGGTGGGTTCCAAAATCCTAAACTTTTATTAATACCGAACTGTAATTTCAAGTGCCACAACGCCTGACTCTTGAGGGGTCATAAGTCCCAGGTTCCAGGCTAATCTCTCCTGACTTCTCTTCTGACTGGCTAAGAGGTCGCTTGGCTCATAACTGGTTTAACTCCATCACGACGACAATAATTATGTCTATTTTTTTTTTTTCCGCCTAGCAATTTCATTCATCATACAAAAGGCCACTATTTGTAATGGAGTTACTGGAAAATTCATTTACCTTTCTTACTATGAGATATTTTCTAAACTATACAATCATTCCAGAGAACCAGAATAATTAAAAAAAAAAAAAAAAAGTCATCGCACTGAAATGATTTAAAAATTAAGACAGCTGAATGAAGCTATGCCTCCGATGGGTTATTTGGCATCAGACGTCCTCCAGCTGTGATTGGCCATTTATTTGGTTCTGAACAGGTCACATCATGATTTAACGATTCAGACAGTTCGGCTCCACTATTTTGATTAAGCTGCCCATCAAATTAAGAAACTTGATAGAAAAATATTAATCACAAATCCCGCTTCAGACCAACGAAGAACGTATTACCAAATGCTTAAACGAAATTCATCTCTACTTAATTAAAATAGCTCTCAAACATTAATTACCACCTTAATTAAATACCGGACTGGCACAAACACCTCACGACTGATTAAACTGTCCAGGAACTATTGATCTGCTATTGGCCCTAAATGCCTTGACCTACTCCCCTAATTTCACAGACAGAGATCTCGGCTGTGACAAGCTAAAGGGGGAAGGGGTGGAAGTGGTGGGGTTGGGGATCTCAGTGGTGTGGGTGGGGTCTGTGTGGTGTGGTTGAGAGGGTCTGATTGGTGTGGGTGAGGTCTGAGTGGTGTGGGTAGGGTCTGAGTGGTGTGGGTGAGGTCTCAGTGGTATGGGTGGGGGATCTGAGTGGTAGGAGTGGGGTCTAAGTGGTGGGGTCTGAATATGGGGTTGTGGGTCTGACTGGCTGGGGTGGGGGTTTGGGTGATGGGAGAAGGGATCTGACTGGTGAGGGTGAGGGGTAGAGTGGTGGGGACAGGGGACTGAGTGGTGGGATGGGGCAAGAGTAGTGGAGATGGGAGCATGAGTGGAGGGGATGGGAACATGAGTGGTGGGGATGGGAGCATGAGTGGTGGGGATGGGAACATATGTGGTGAGATGGGGGCATGAGTGGTGGGGATCGCGGCACGAGTGATGAAGAAAGGGGGCATGAATGGTGAAGATGGGGACATGAGTGATGGAAACTGGGGCATAAGTGGGGGGAATGGGTGAGAGGCATCATGAGTGGTGGGGATGGGGATATGAAGTGTGGGAGTGGGGTGTCAGGGTGGGGTGTGTGGTCTGAGTGGCGGCAATATCGAGGACTCTGAGTGACGTCCCAGTGTCAATATTATTGGATGATACGGAGGGCTGAGGCGGGCGGAGTTAGTGGTGGAGATAGCGGCGTGGGTGTGGAATCTGTGGTGGAGTAGTGGTGGAGTTAGTGGTGGGGAAAGTGGCGCGTGTGTGGAATCTGTGGTGGAGTGGTGGTGTTAGTGGCGTGTGTGTGGAATATGTGGTGAAGTAGCGTTGGAGTTAGTGGTGGAGACAGAGGAGTGGATGTGAATTCTGTGATGGAGTAGTGGTGGAGTTAGTGGTGGAGACAGAGGAGTGGATGTGAATTCTGTGATGGAGTAGTGGTGGAGTTGGTGGTGGAGAAAGCGGCGCGTGTGTGGAATCTGTGGTGGAGTAATGGTGGAGTTAGTGGTAGAGAAAGTGGCGTGTGTGTGGAATCTGTGGTGGAGTAGTGGTGGAGTTAGTGGTGGAAATAACGGCGTGTGTGTGGAATCTGTGGTGGAGTGTTGGAGTTAGTGGTGGAGAAAGTGGCGTGTGTGTGGAATCCGTGGTGGAGTAGTGGTGGAGTTACTGGTGGAGATAGCGGCGTGGGTGTGGAATCTATGGTGGAGTAGCGTTGGAGTTAGTGGTGGGGACAGCGGCGTGTGTGTGGAAGCTGTGGTAGAGTAGTGGAGTTAGTGGTGGAGATAGTGGCGTGTGTGTGGAAGCTGTGGTGGAGTAGTGGCGTTAGCGGTGGAGATTCTGGAGGGTGGCATCTATGGTGGAATGGCAGAGTTAGTGGTGTGTGTGTGTGTGTGTGTGTGTGTGTGTGTGTGTGTGTGTGCAAGAGCGACGGGGGGGGGGGGATACAACACGAACACTAACAAACACCAACCCAACCCACATCAGAAAACTAACACTTCTAGAAATGGACAACCTCACACACAGTCAATCCATCACAGACCTGGAATATATACGGTATGGTAAATGGAAAAAACTTCACTTCATCCCGATATTCCTGACAAATGAATGATGAACTATAACAAAAATAAATAAATAAATAAACATAATCTTTATTCTCTACGCCTTTCCCAGTGTTCTTGATCATACAGTAACGAAAATAATAACAATACCTACATTATCCACTATAAAACACAGGCAAAAGAGAAAAAAAAAACTGAGTAAATAATTCAACAGAAAATAAAATACTAACTCCAGGAAATACTCAACACAACATTTAGTATGCAATAAATAATGAAACAGTATAAAAAATAAAAATAACCCTAAGAACTCCTCAAAGCCCAATAAAGTAACAACAAAAGTAATAACGTAAAAGTGATAAACAGTGACCCAAGTGACCCAGTATTCCATCGTGGACTTCTCGGGGTGTGAGAGGACTTAACCAAAGGACGCCTCAAAGAAAGTTAGTTAAGGAGTTGGCCACACCATTCACAGCCAGCAGGGGGTGGGAAGTGGGGGGTGCAGGGAGGGAGTGAAAAGGGGGTGGTGACTGTGGGAGGGGGATGTTGGAGGAGAGAGGGGACAAAAAGGAGTGGGGTGGTCGTGGGGTTAGGGACGGTGAGGAGGAGGAGGAGGAGGAATAATGTGAGAATGAGGAGGAGAGAGGATGAAAGTGGATGGGTCGGGAAATGGAAGAGGGAAAATAGCGAAGACTGAAACATGAGGGAGGCTAAGCGCGAGAGACTGGAAGAATGAGTTGGAAGAGGAGGTGGAGGAGGTGGAAAGAATGACAAGCGATATGGGCAGCGGTGGTCAGAAGTGTAGGATGGTGGGGAGTGGGAGTTGTTGAGGGTAGGAGAGGGAGGGGAGACGGAAAAAGTCAGTGAGTGGATGATGATGAGAGTGGGAAACGAGTGGGATGAGAGAGAGGGAGGGGAGAGGGACAGAGTGAGTGAGTGGATGCTGATGAGAGTGGGAGACGAGTGGGACGAGAGAGAGGGTGTTACGAACAGGGTGTGTGCAAGGAAGGTGAGTGGTAATGAAAGGAAGAGAAGCAAAGAGAAAGGGTGATGGAAGAAGTCCCCTAAAGTGGCAAAAAATAAATAAGACTAACAGTGGTTATGTCTGTGGTCAAGAGGACGGAGATGAAGAGGATGATAGTGGTGATGGTGAGAGAAGAGCAGTGATAAGGAGGATGGTAATGATGACGGTGAGAAGAGTGGTAAGAGTGACAGGGGGTAACGGTGAATGTGACAGTGATGAAGTGATGAAGGCAGTGAGAGGACCGTGGTGGGAAATTTATCGTAGTGGTAATAGGTAGCTGTTGTAGGAGGAGAAGGGGGAGATGAATGAAGTGAAAATATTACCGTAAGGGGAGATGGGTGTAGGGTTAGGCTAGGCTAGGGAGTGGTAGGGTAGGCAGTGTTGGGTTAGTGGTGAAGATAGGCTAGGGATATCAAGCGTCTCATGGTTTTATTAGTAACTATGCTTGACTCTCTCTCTCACGCACACGCACACGCACACGCACACGCACACGCACACACACACACACATGGCCAGCCACTGGACGCGGGCAAGCCAATCAGGGGAACCAAAGCCCCGTGCAAAAAGGCTGGGAAGTTTCAAGTCTGTTTGGGTAAAGTGTTGACAAGACAGACTCCCGCTTGACCTGCCCAGAAGACGCCTTGTGAAGAAGCTGGAGGTATACTTAGGGATTGAAGTTTGTTGTTTGTGATAAGGTACTGTATCCCTGAGTGTAGTATAGTTCTCTTCTAAGATTTGGTCAATATAGCTACCCTAATTAACTACTGACTCTACGCTAATGATGACAATTACGCCTATAAAAAGATGTGAAAACTAAACACTTTTAACAGGCTTAGCAGTACCGGTAACTAATTAACATAACAGCAACTGGATCTATATGTAGGTAACTGTACTAACAAGTACGACTGTGCCAAGTAAGTTAATTATCGGCAAGAAACGTTCTAAAATTATATGAACACATTGCACAAAATTAAGACCAACCGAGGAAATGCACTGTCTAGCTGAAAATGGTTATGCTTAACTGATTCGAACTAACCGAGAACATGGTTTAGCCCTTGATTACCTTACGTTTTATACAATTACACCGATACACTAACCTATACCGCTTTTCACACAGAACTATATTTCTACATAAAATATAATGTCAATAGCCTATTTCATACACTTACCTGGCATCTGATCACGCTTTTTGTTGTCACTCGTACTTGTCACTATCACTTTTCGTACAGTGTGCTACTTCAGCTACGGCCTTATGATTTCATTCAGCTGAAAATGAGTCACAGCCACCATTAACTCTCATGGTTGGCACAATTCTTGTCCCATTCTCCACCCAACGCCTGACGACTGAGCGAGTCAAACGAGCCTGAAATTGTTAAGCAATACATCAAACAATGCCATCTCCGCCTAATCAAATTAATGGTACCCTATAACATTCTGCACCAAATTATAAGCAATTAGAAGCAAAAGTTTCTGGTATTATTTTTCAAAGGGAAGACTAAACACGAATAACTACACAAGCAGCTGATCGTTACGATACTGCGTCTCAGGCTACTTAAAATAAATATCTAGGCTCAAAGAATGCACGCAAGTATATTACTATTTGGCAAAGCAAAAGTAAGCAAGAAACCACAAACACACTTTCAGGAAAGATAAAAATATGTTATCTTGTGTTTTCATACAATTTACAACAGATTTTAATATTCATACTCAGTATGTCATCACGCCGATACTTCTAAGCTAAATAATTTTGCCCTACGGGGGAAGGAACGAAAATGAGTTATGAGGGTAAAACGCGAACATAGGCCTAATATACAATATATAAAATACCAGATTACTGCATGAAGCCGGTTTTATATATATATATATATATATATATATATATATATATATATATATATATATATATATATATATACAGTATATATATATATATATATATATATATATATATATATATATATATATATATATGTGTGTGTGTGTGTGTGTGTGTGTGTGTGTGTGTGTGTGTGAGAGAGAGAGAGAGAGAGAGATTTTTGTCTCCGCTCAGCAACAAATCCTCCCACACACACACAACTCTCTCTCACATAATATTATATTCCCCTACCTCATCATTCTAGCTCCCTTTGCCTTGTCTCGCTTCTCTTTCATCATCATCATCAAGAAACAGACGTCAACATCACCGATGAGGAACGTGTCCAGTGAACAAACTTGTATTTTCTTTCGGCTACATCTGGCTCTTTTTTGGAAAATGACTCATACCACTGGAAGGCAGTTTTCATAACAGTTTCAGAAAGGTACGACAGGCCATGACTGATCTACTCACTGACAAGAAAACAGTTTCGGCGGTCTGTTCTTCCTTAGACGACATATTTTTGGTGCTATTCAACTAAAAGTATATTTGCTTCTTTGGGGGAAATTGTCTGGTAGCAAGTAATGAAAGGTAATTCTCATAACAGTTTCAAAATGGTATGACATGATGAGACTGGTTCAACAGCTGGGAAAAGAAAGTCTTAGTGCTCCAGAAGCAGGAAACTTTTACAAGTCATACTGAGGAAAATTTTTACAAACTAAATTTCGGCTGAACAGTAGTTCTCTCGCTCGCTTGGACATGCTAGCTCGAACAATCCTCTTTATTATGCTTCTTATTCCATGGGGTAAGTAGGATCCAGAAACAAGAGAAAATAAGAAAGTGTAAGAACTATCAAGAGAAAGCTTAGCGAGACGGAGCATGCAATCCTTCATACCTCATTCACTCAATAAAATCTAAATACATATCTCAGTTTACCACCTTCATTTTCAATTTTACTGTCCACCGCGTCACTACCTAAACAGCCGCCGATGTTAAGTAATTTCTGGTGGAGGAGGTTTATTACAAGTCCATAGCTACGGCAATTAACCCTTCAACTCGAGGACGTCTTTTGTAGTCACCGCTTGCTGTCTTAAGGTGATCATATTATGTTTAGAGGTAAACTTAAAAATTACAGGGCTAATATATCATTTTCAATAATTCCTCCATTACCAAGACTCTCTCCTAACCTGAATAAAAAGCCTTGTAGTAGTGAGAATATGATAAAAGTTAAGTCACCGAATGGAAGGGGTTACCGCATTATCAAATCTTTAAGGTAATTAATCCAAGAATTAGAAACCAATCTGACAGACGGGATGGCTATTAATCTGGGTGCTCTCTCTCTCTCTCTCTCTCTCTCTCTCTCTCTCTCTCTCTCTCCTTTCATCCTTTGTCTCTAGTAATCAACTTCCATTTTCATTTATTTCTGTTTGGTGGAATCTCTCTCTCTCTCTCTCTCTCTCTCTCTCTCTCTCTCTCTCTCTCTCTCAGGACCATTCCTCTCCCCCGACCTCCATCTCAATCTCGCTCGGAATAAATCTCTTTCTTCTTTAATCCCCAACCAGACAATTAATCCATCCAAAGGCGATTTGTTTGACCGAGTCAGACGGTTTTTCTCCCTCTCTCACACAGACAGGGATTGACGAATGGAGGATTTCTTGCTGGCGATTTTTACCAAGAGATAGGAAGTGTCGATGAGAGTGATGGGAGGGATTTTTATTAGGTGAGAGAGAGAGAGAGAGAGAGAGAGAGAGAGAGAGAGAGAGAGACGTCAACCAACACCACCACACTAGTCACAACACCATCTCCAGATATCATACCCCACCACATATTATCACAATTTCACAAAACACTAATACCAGCACAAATCCATACCATTACCGTCACACCACCATCAAAATAACACCACACAATCACATCACTAAAACAGAACACCAGTACACCACCACACTACCATAACACCACCACGACATAACACAATCATAACACCATAATTCAGTGATCTTGCACCACCATTTCATAACATCATCACATCACACAACACCATAACATTACTACAGGAGGAAATGGTAAAAATACAACACCATCATTACTGACAAAGAAATAATACAGTAACACCACACCACAACACCACAACCATTACACATCACACCAAAGCACATCACACCATACCACACCACAACACCACAACCATTACACATCACACCAAAGCACATCACACCATACCACACCACAACACATCACACCACAACACATCACACCATTACACCACACTACACCATATCACCACGTCACACCACACCACATCACACCATCACATCACATCACACCCTAACACCACACCACAACACCATAATTCTGTGGACCCCTCGCACCCAACTTGCCCCGTCAGCTTATTCTCGAATCTCTTAACCAAGGGATTCTCTCTCTCTCTCTCTCTCTCTCTCTCTCTCATATCTATATTCATCACATGACCTCATTCCTCTCCCTTCCATACCTCCTCCCTTATCCCTTTCCCTTCCCTTCCTCGTCTTCCTTCCTCTTACATTTTTCTTCTACCCTCCTTCCTCCTTTTCCCTCTTTCCTTCCTCCTTCGCTTTCTTATTTTGTTTCCTCCTACTCCTTTCTCTTCTTTTCCTCCTCCTGTTTCCCTTACTCTTCATTTCCATCCTTCATAGTGTTCCCCCTTTCCTTCCTTGTTCTTCTCTTCCTTTCATTTCTCTCCTCCACCTTTCCCACTTTCCTTCCTCCTTTGCTTTTCCTTCTCCTCCTCCTCCTCCTCCCTTCTGTTCCTTCTTTTCTAAATTAATTACTCGTACTGCACTTCTTTTTCTTCTTAACCTCTCTCCCCTTCTTCCTTATTTTTCTCCTCCTTAATCCCTTTCATCTTCACCCTTATTTTTTCTTCTTCCGTCACTCTTTGTCTTCTTCCGCTTCATAACTCGATTTCTCGTTTCCAAACTTCGCCAACCCACCCTCTCTCTCTCTCTCTCTCTCTCTCTCTCAATTCTATTTCCGCTCTCCCGATTTCTTTTACCTAAACTCCGACTCCCTTCTCTCTTTTTCTCCTCTTATATTCATTTCTCTTCTGTGTTGACTCTCTCGCTCTCTCTCTCTCTCTCTCTCTCTCTCTCTCTCTGGAGAGGAAGACACTGCACCAGGCCTGGGACTTCTTTTCTCCTCTGATTCACGTCTTAACCCATTCAATCTAATGACGAATTTTTTATCTTATTCTTGCTACCCCCAGACGATTCAATTCAACCCAGATCTCAAGTTGTGCAAGAGCTAATTCAGGTTTCATCTAACTCCGGTTCAAAACTTCTCTCCAAAGCTAAATAAAATTGCTAGGGGGTATTAAAGATAGACAAAAAATAAATTACGTCAATAGTGTACAATGCTTAAAGTTCCCTATACGAGACCTGATCTTCCCATCCCATGAAAATTAACTGGGTGACAGGAAATTGACCAGTCCCATCTAATGACGAGCTTTATTTATTTTTTTCTTCCTATCTCCAGACTTTATTTTTTATTTTTTAAATCTGGGAAGACTTCTCGAACTTGAGAAGTTTGATGTGGCCTTCACTAGTCTTCAGTTCCCAGAGTCTTTCCTAAGCTGAGTAAATAGGTCTGAAAATGGGTATCTGATTGAACGGGTTAAGGTGTTATTGGTGCTATTGTTATTAGTAGCATAGTGATTATATTCTGAGGGGGTTGAATCTTACCCTACTACCAATAACAGATAGGCCTAATACTGGCATGCAACAGTACACGTCTTTCTGCCAATAAATTACATGCAAAAGCGTGAAAGAGATGCCATTATAAGGTTTAAATTTGTCATCCAGTCAGAACATAATTAGTCCATTAAATCAACAGCTGACATTCGTGACTGACGCACATTAGGCCCCATCATTATAGTCAATTACAGAGCACTGATTATAGGGCTATTTACTGTCATTATCGGGTAGTTTATAAAGTACTGTCCTATTGCTATTACGACTGATTTGATTGATGATGTGATTTATGGTATCTGAGACTATTAATCCTGTTTTTATTGGAAGGCCTTGTTGTATCGATGGTCTCTCTCTCTCTCTCTCTCTCTCTCTCTCTCACACACACACACACACACACACACACACACACACACACACACACACACACTAATTATAACCACTATCCACCTCCACTTCCACCCATGCCTTTCACACAACTACCTCCCCCCACACACACAACAAAAACACAAACAACCATCACAAAAAACACACAAACACAACCACCCGTCCGCACAATTACAACACAAACCTGAAACCCCCAAAACAAACAGAAAAAAACAAAAGATGGGCCAGACCACATCAAAGACTAGGCCTATCCCACTGTCATCAGCCTAATGGTCTGCCGATATATTACGAAAAAGGTACATAAAAGGAGAAGAAATGAAAGTGTTATTTTTCTCTATATATGGCAGTGATTATATATCTTTCATCCATCTTTGGTTTAACCCACATATTGCACTGTAGCATATTCAAAATTTATAGATAAGCCGTATTATTTTTTCCCGTATCTGATTTAACCTACATATAGCATCTTACTGATGTGAAAATAGGTATTCCAATGTTTAATATATGCTTTGAGATAAATTTCTGATGTTTTCCCCCGAAGAGTCTATATGCTTGTCGCCATAACACCACATATTTATTTATTACGGTATTTCTTTATAACACCGCGGTCAGTGCCAAGCCATGACGTCATATCTCAACCAATTGGGGCTGCGTCACATATTACAGATCAGTGTACAGTGTGTGGGAGGCGGGTGTAGTAGTGTAAGGAGCAACACAGGCTTTAACCGACCTCAGTCCTAACACACCATCTGGATACATTTCCTTATTAAAACATCAGAACATCGTATATATTCTTTTTGACTAAACAGTGTATAATACTATTGCTTTAACGTATACGGGTTTCGGTCGCTAAGAGGTCACATACTGGTAACTTTTGAGCTTGCGAGCCTCTTATTAATTTATTCATTGCTGTAATTAATTTTTATCTTACGTCTTAAGGTTAGTTTACGGTACAGGTACTTAAGAAGAAAATAAAATTCCGACTGCATGGCATATAGTGCGAAGCTGAAAAATGTACATGTACCCTAATGACAAAATGTAACGATATTCCTAACTGTACGAGAGTACAATATCCGGATTTATTTTTTATTTTCTTACTTTTTTTTATTTCTGCGTCACCTCAAGCACCAAGCATTTTGAAACGTGGACGATACGTTGTGATATAGCTACTGTATGGCCCCCTCCCTGCCATAGTAGCGCAAACGGTTTTCTCGATATTCATTACTACTGCACAAATACATATACTGGCACAATAAAGTTATATATAGAGGCTAAGGTACCGACGAAATAGTGGGATCTAGGTCCGGGCAATTTGTTGTCTCCATTTAACTTCCGAAACAGCAGCGTGTTTATATATATATATATATATATATATATATATATATATATATATGGGGGTTCTAAAAAATCTAAAGTGGACAGCAACCTATTCAGCATGAGGACGTTGTCAGTTTAATTCTTGCTACCTCCAGATGGTTTTATTCAGTTGCAAAGATTTCGAACCAAAGGAGTTAATTAGCCCTCAGTAACTCCATAATACCGACGGTGTTCTACGCCAAATGCAATCATGTGGTATGACCAAAAATGAAATAATACAGGGACGTCTTTCGATTTTTGGAGTCAGGTCGTATTCTTAAACCTTCAATAAATAAGTGGAATACAAATCCTTAATTACCGAAGATCATTTTTGGAACGCCTACGGCTATTAGGTATGGGTCAGCCAGCATCCCATATTACGGAACAATATAGGAAAGCCAGATACGTGTCATCATCATCAAGGAATTCAAAAATCGTCTTAGAAACTGAGGGCTTAACATGGGCTATGCTATTGGTGCAGTCTCCGTAGCGCATGAAAGTCTGAAAATGTGCCTAACTTCAAACCTAAGCGATTAAGTACAAAAGAGCCATCTACGAGCGCATAGCCTACCTCCCTCCGACAAAGATGCAACATCCCTAGTTTCATGTTTTTCATGACCCTGAATTTCACTTTGATCTTTCCGCCCCAAATGCCATCACTTCTTCCTCTGATGGCCCATTATTACGGTACTTCAAATTTGGTGAAATTCCACCGAAGAGTTTTTCATCACAGTGAGCGAGGGAGAGAGCAAGAGACAGACAAACGAACCGCGTCCAAATTATCACCTTGGCGGATGTGATAATTTTCCATCACCACCATCGTTACCAGAACTTCCTATATTTATGCTGGGTGTGAAGACACAAAACGTTATGTGAAAAATAAACATGAAAATGAAAATTCTGAATAAGGATATCTCAAGATGAAAAATCCCGGAACGGTGGATGGAGTCGAAAGTTAACAAAGAAGCCTTGGCCTTCCTTTGGTCCAAAGAATACAAGCACTTGAAACTGTGTGCAACTTGTCCTCTGCAAACCTGTAAAACAATGCATGTAGTATATAGAATATAAAAGAGAGCCAGCACATATCTGTATGAGTGTAGGTTATGTATGTGTCTCATAAATCTTGCGTGCATAACTGCATATTCATGTTGGCTAAAAGCATGCCACAATAGAAAACACCAATGCCTGCTTACGAGAGAATGCGGTAACTTAAGCAGCAAAGAATTTACCCTAATGTGCACCCATACATTTTCCCTATGTACAAGGGAATGTTATGTGTGCTAGGCTACGTCCTGGTCCTTATATGTAAACTATGTAATAGAATCCATATGTATATTTCGTACGGTAAAAGTGCGTGCACATGTGCCATTGTATGGGGTGTGCTTAAAGTGCGTGTACATTACCATACGTCGTGCGTGCGTGAATCCATATAATGTGTGTGTGTGTGTGTGTGTGTGTGTGTGTGTGTGTGTGTGTGTAAGTGTACAAAACAATTAGCTGAATAAGGGAGACAGGCTGGCTGGCGACTCCACGACGACCACGCTCTCTCTCTCTCTCTCTCTCTCTGCTTTTACCATGACTTCTTTCCTTCCCACACGAAAATTCTCCGTTCCCCGCCCCCCTCTCAGTCTTCCCTCCAGTTTAATCAATGTCACTTCCCTTTGGTTGTAGAAATGTAGAATTCCTTTCGATGGTAATCAATAATCACAAAACAATCATGTATTACCCCTTACGGTTTAAGAAATCCTTGCTATCAAAGGACGAAAATTCAATAAAACAGTGAACAAGAAAAAAAAAAGTAAATAACACTAAAGCCGCCATTACTCCACTTTGGTCGCGCGTAAGTATAAATTAATACGGTAAAAATAAATAAATAAATACAAGCAGATCGCCCTCAGTGACATTGCAATCTTAAATTTAATAAAGGCACAACGCTTAAAAGCACAACATAATAGTATGCTTAAAGAATCGTAATAATGCAATGCTACCAGTTTGGGGGTACGTGACATCGTTGCGGTGGCGATTGTAGTGTTCCTTACGTAACTTGTGGCCAACTGAAAACGGTGTGTGTGTGTGTGTGTGTGTGTGTGTGTGTGTGTGTGTGTGTGTGTGTGTGTGTGTGTGTGTGTGTGTGTTCAATATCTCATGAACGGCTTGAGTTATCAACATGAAACCTTCAGGGTATCAAGATACAGCCAAAATCTTGCCCGAGTTCGAAAATGGGCACTCGGGGTCAAGGTCAAGATCACCAAAATGGCTGCCAAAGGTCAACTAGTTTTTTATCGCCCGCCTTTAGCACCAGTATATCTCACGAACGGCTTGAGCCATCAACATGAAACCTTCACGGTATCAAGATATGGCCTAAATCTTGGACTTGGCCAACAGCATATTCTGGCGGGCAATTGGTATTCGGCTCTCAAATGTTTTTCTTTCATTACTCCATGCACTACTACGGCCATGTCTTAAGCTGGATATAATCGTCTGGAAGTACAAAGAAAATAAATAGCCTGTCATCATCATCATTATCGTCTTCAGCAGCAGCAGCCCAACCAGGGCCCTATCGTCAAAGCCAAATAATACAATAAGTATAGGTATCTATTAATAAAATATATCAACACCAATGGTGCAGACATCTTCAGCTTTGCAATCTTACAAATGATCGCCTAAATTACATATCTGCTTTAATAATAATAATAATAATACCCGATAAAAGCAAAATTAAACATTGCAGCCTACATTCATTTTTGCTGGCAATCCTCACAAAAATACAAGTTGCAAAATAAACAATGGTACCGGTATATAAAAATTATTTTTTTCCACGAATGATAACCAAATAACATAAACAAAATCCTGATTTAAAATATACAGGAGGGAAAAGTAAAATGTTGGTTAACGGTACCGGTTTACAAATAATTACCAGTAACATAAAGAGAATAATCTAAAAATACTGAAAACTGTTTGTTACAGAGCTAAATGAAACAGCTGGCACATAACGATCACTATCTTCAGCCAAACTCAACTGCTACAACAAACTGAGCTAGGTTCGCCGTTAAAAAATTCAACATGCTCCAGAAGCCACAAAAAAACAGCTACACAAAAGTAAATGCCCTTCAAGAGGTCACATGATCTTAACCAAACACAACTCAAAAACAAAGATGCAATACACACACACACACCATATATATATATATATATATATATATATATATATATATATATATATATATACACCTGGTGCACTCAAATCTCTCTCTCTCCAAAAAAAAAAAAAAAAAATCGCAACATGAGACCACATATTAAAAGCACAGCTCTTACGACTCTCATGTCTTTCCAGGAAAGGCAATCTCAAGCCAACCACAGCCAACAAATAAGCAGCAGAAAGTGAAATACGAAAAATACAAAGGAAACAAACGCGGAACACACTGAAAATAAGTGAAATATACATAACTAGTCTTTATGGTAAAATTCAACAGCTACAATAAACTCAGCTAAGTTGCACACACAAAAAGACCTACACGCTGCCGCAAATAATTGCCAGAAGAAAACGCAAACAAAATAATGTGAATTAAAAACAGTCCTTACGAATCCATGCTTTTTCCTGTGCACACAATGTTACGCCAACCACAAAGAACAAAAGGCAAGAGAGAGAAATTAAATACTTTGCTGCATAAAAATAAAACTATGTGGCTTAAAATGTATATAATAATTTTCATCGCCAATATAACTTTGTTACATGAAGATGAAACTCAGTAAAATATAAAGAGAAAAAAAGATGTTCATAGTCATTTCAACTGATATGCAAAGTAAACTACCATGCTCGCCAAACACGCGTTCTGAAAAACTCCTCCAAATATTTGCCAGAGGAGAAATGAAAACAAAAGAATACGACTTTAAAACTAAGCTCTTACCACGCGTCCACGCTTTACCAGTAAACACAATCTTAAGCAGCCAAGCACAACTAACAAACAGGCAGCCCATCATATGCAAACGAGGCAAACACTCCACTCCCCAACTGCCCACATAATCCCCGAGCGCCGCCAGCCAAATAGACGCCATCTTGCCACTCCCAAGTGAGATAGTGCAATGGCCCCACACGCCGGCAGTCAGCGTTTATCTGGCCCAATCATTAGCCTGCATCATTCTCCTCAACGGCCGCTCACAACGCCCCGCCCACCTGGTCTCACACGCTCATAACTTTGCGAGATTTTTGGCTCAGACGTGTGTTCCATTTACGCTAGGCTACGGTCCTTCCCCTCGTTTGGTTTAATTTTAATGGCGCCCCTAAAACATCACCACCAGGGTCCACACGGCTAAGGAGATGCCTTAGCGTTACGTTACTTGTTTTGTGCGTCTATCTATTGCCAGACGCCATAATCCCGTAAGGGGTGGCCATTTGACTTCGAGTTATTTGTTTTACGGGGAGGGGCACTAACCCTCCACAAACCCACTTGCTGACACGTAGGGAGCACGTATGGTTCGGTTATATGGTTACCACCCAGTGTTGTAAATGGTTTCTTGGCTTACAGGAAACCATCTGGCTTGTCACTTAATGTAAAGCCACCTGTAAAGGAAAGAACAGCAACAAGAAGTGACAGAAAAGAAGGAGAAATAAGAAGAGAGGAGGGCAAGCACAGAAAAAGAATGATAAAGGCTAAGGAAGAAGTAGGCTGCACTACATCATGTGAGTGGATGATGGTCGCCACCATCTACCACTAAGTTTTGCGCGTACTGTATATAAAAATCTGTGTGAACGAATATGCAGCAGTATACTTCTGATGTGCAAGGCGTATAGTGTACACAGCCTACTTCGATACGATTTCATTACACAATACTGGTAAGTTACACTCAATATTATGTTACTTGTGCTTGTGTCTAAATTAAATAGTAGTTTTATAGGTCAAGTACATGCCATATATTCTACATATTTCCTCACAACTTAGTAAATTGCCAAATAAAGTATTTTTTAAACTATTTTGGACAATAAACGAATAACATTACCTCAAAAGTACCACTAAAACATAACTTGGAAAATAGTAAACAAAACATTACTTGAAAAACATCTGCCACCAACTGTCACAATATTCTAAAAACTGGAGGACAAAGACGAATGCACAAATAAACACGCCATCTGCTATTTGGGAATCCATGGACGAGCGGGCGAAGAGTGGCATGGAAATTTGCATGCTAGGTGGTGGTTCAATTATATTCGTCAGCAACGTGCCAATACTTCCTGTTTTCAACCAATTAAAGGGAATACCTTGATCAGAATTCGGCACCAGTTTGTTCCGAGTTCAAGTCTGGGTATCACATAAAACAAACTCACAAGCAAAGCGATAATATAACCTACTACTATGTTATTAATTCCAAAGCTACCAAACTTTAGTAGGATCCTATTTTCTAAGATTCAGAGTGTATTTTGTCTGAATTTCATGTCATTTTGCTCAACATAAAAGTCTGATTATCAAAGAATACCACAAATACACAACAACAACAAATGCAACCACTAGGCTATCCGGTCCAAAACTTTTAAAACTTTTCCCGGATCCTATTTTCAAGCACCTGCAGAGAACAGCATTATCTGAATTCAATGGCATTTCCTCAGCACCAGAGTCTGTGTATAAGACAACCTCATATTATATCCCAGGCTATTTGTTACACAGCTTTAGCAAAGGAATACTGCGTCCTACTATTTGGTGTCCATTGGTTTCAAGGTTATTCAGCGTTTGCAGGATCCGATCGGCAAGCACTTAATACCATAATCAAAATTCAACGTCATTCTGCCCCAGTTTCAAGCCTGGGAAAAAAAAAAAAAAAAAAATCACGTGCTTTCTCGCTCTCTCCAGTGGGTTATACCGCAACCGTTCTTCCTAAGCTATCCATTTTGCCTCGACACCTTTCCATATTGTATACTGCTGATGGAAACGATATCATAGTAGCCTAAGCAGGTACAAATATTACTAGACTGTATCAATGTGCACTCACATAACTAACAATGAGGTGCTATTGTCTCCTACGACAACACGAACAGAGCTCAAATCAATGAAAACATTACTATGTTCCAAATACAAAGTAGTATGGTACATTCAATATCTGTGTGGTCAAGTAATGCAATGGTGACAAATATAACATCAAACAAAAATAAATGAAAATCTTACCTTTACAACGCAGTTCATCGGTGCCCAGGTTTCCATGCTAAATCATGTTACATCCTTTATTTCGGAAGCAGCAGCAGGAGTCGCGACATCCATTTCACTTTTTCTATTATTTCCGTTTCGCAACGGCTTCATACTTAACAGTAATTTAAACAAAGTCACTGACTTCTCAGCTAACTATTACTGCTTTCGTTGCCAAATACACAGCTCATAAATTCGCAATCTCGATACTTTAAAGACTGGAGAGCTACCAAGCACACCCACCCTCCGACGCAAATGTAAACAAACTGAGGCTTAAATCGCCAGCCTTTTAACAGACCAGATGAAAGTGGCTGCAAATCACAACATTATCAAAACATTTTAACGCAATACTTCGCCCATTTTTCCTCCCTCATAAACTCTCATTAGTATAAGTATCGTGTTCTTATATCGCCGGACTGCTCACGTATACTTGCACTATCCCTGATTAGCCAAAAATAATAAAGAAAATATCCACATACGTCATATTGTGCGTTGCAGATCCCGGATGCTTCCACTTTACCGAGATTAATTTAATTTATTTTTTCATAACAATTAGCCTCATTTCTCCTTTACATACACCAAATTCACGATTATATTGGATCAGCCATATATTAATCTGTATTTCTTTAAGGAATATATAACTTATTCAGTAAAATTGTTGGAGGTTCGTATGGCAGCACAGATTCACAGAAAACACTCGAGCATCGTGTGGAAAACTACAGTTTACTTATTTTAAAGCTTCATTAGTCTCGCAGCGTCGTTTCCTTTGTCTTTGTCAATACTTTCATCTTATAATCTACCCTCTCTCTCTCTCTCTCAATACTGTTAAGGCTCTTGCGAGCCAGGATTTAATTTTAACCTCCCTGTTCATCTGAATTCCCTCGCCCACGTCTCCTTCCCTCCCTCCCTCTCTCCCTCTCTCTCTCTCTCTCAAGATAACTGTACAAGCAGTACGCTGAGGATTTTTTTGTTTTCCTTGCCAGTCTGTGTCACCTACAACACATCTATCCTATAACAACATACTCTTTTGCTGACCGTATGTACCCGCGTCGTGCCACGGTAGCCAGCGGTACATCCGTAGCAAAGAAAAGGTAAAGCGAGTTAGCATAGCTCATTACACATGCATAATATTAACTTTTGGGGTAAGTAATAATTAGAAAAGTATGTTTCTCTTTCCCAGGCCATGTGGGTGTGGGCGTGGGGCTTAGGATGACGATCATGATGGTGGTGGTGGTGGTAATAACTGCGATACTGATGATGATGATGATGATGATGTCCTCAGGCTAATGGGACTAAAATCTGATTTGAAATTAACCCTTTCTGGCCGTGGGCGTCGTTTTTACCTGCGACGAAGCCGACAGGTCTGTAGGTGGTACACCCGGGGAATTTGTTTTTCTTCTTCAAGGCAAGTTCAAATATCTACTGGAGAGCTAGGGCGATTTTCTTATGAAACACGAAGTTCATCAACTTGAATTTTTGAGTTGATTTAGCCTAACATGTCAGCTGCTGCGTGAGTTGACGCATCAGCTATTAGGCAATTTTAAATTTCGTCTAAAGGAAGGCATTTTATCGACTTTATGAAATACAAAGTTATTTACCTTGAAATTTTGAGTTGATCTGACATGTCAGCTGTTGCATGGCTTCAATAGAATTGCTGCAGCCAACAGAGGAATTTAGTCAGCGTAGGAGATCCCCCTAAGAACGAATGGGTTATGTAGGTAAATTTAATTCCACCAGCTCGAAGTCTCCAATTTAAATAAAAATATTTAATGGTAACACGTATAAAAAAATGACGTTGCTGTTGTTGATGATGATAAGGAGGGTGGTGATGGTAATAATGGCGATAACGATGGCGATGATGATGATGATGATGATCCTAACAGCTTCCTCTCTCTTTGCAGGCCATGTGGGTGTGGTGGTGGGCGTGGGTGTGGGTGTGGGCGTGCGTGGGCGTGCGGGGAGGGCATGCGGCGTGCACCATGGCCCAGTTCCCGTGCCGCAACAAACAGTGCATCAACCTGGATCGCTACTGTGACGGCAGGAGGCACTGCGAAGACAACAGTGATGAGCCTTCCGGGTGTTCGCGTTAGTATAATTCGCTATTCTATACTCTCTTCACTTTAACTTGGCCTAAAACTACCATTTCCACCTTAAATGCTGAATTGCAAAAGTTAATTAACACTAGAAAATGATACTATACCCTTTTTACTCTAACTTGGCCCAAAATTGCCAATTCCACCTTAAATAGTGAATTGTAAAAGCAGATTAACACTGGAATATGATAATATACTGTTTTTACTCTAACTTGATACTATACTCTTTTTACTCTAACTTGGCTCAAAATTGCTATCTCCATCTTGAACGATGTGATGTAACAGTATATTAACGCTAAAATACGATGCATATCACGAAGAGGTTCTATGGAATTGATAAACAGCCGAGGGATTTTTTTTCTCTGTCACTGTGCTCTGTGAAATAATCTGCAAACGGAAAAAAATCACGGCCATGTTAAGGTGAAATAATTTTTGCTGTTAATTTTCTGATTATTCGTGTATTGTGGTAGGTGGTGGCGACCATCATCCACTCACTTGTTGTAGAGCTGCCTACTTCTTTCTTCGCCTTTTTCATTCTTTTTCTGTCTGTCCTCCTCTCTTCCTGTTTTTCCCATCTTTCCTGACACGTTTTCTTACTGTTCTTTCCTTTTCAGGTGGCTTTGCACTGAGTGACGAGGTCATATGGTTTTCTTTAAGCCAGGAAACCATATATAACGCTGGGTGGTAACCATATAACCAATCTATACGTGTTCCCTTCTTGTCAACAAATGGGTTGGTGGAGGGTTAGTGCTCTTCCCCGTAAAACAACTAACTCAAAGTCAAACGGCCACCCCTTACGGGATTATGGGGTTTGGCTATAGACAGATAGAATGTGTGTGTGTGTGTGTGTGTGTGTGTGTGTGTGTGTGTGTGTGTGTGTGTGTGTGTGTGTGTGTGTGCGCGAGAGAGAGAGAGAGAGAGAGAGAGAGAGAGAGAATTAACTGAGCTATTCATATATATACCAGTACCGAGAAAGATGTATAAATAGACTGAATAACTGATTAATGCAGAGTGTGTGTGTGTGTGTGTGTGTGTGTGTGTGTGTGTGTGTGTGTGTGTGTGTGTGTGTGTGCGCGCGTGCGTGCGTGCGTGAGTGTGTGTGTGTGTGTGTGTGTGTGTGTGTGTGTGTGTGTGTGTGTGTGTGTGTGTGTGTGCGTGCGTGCGTGCGTGTGTGTGCGAGAGAGAGAGAGAGAGAGTGCGCGCGCCTCCATCTCTCTAAGCTCAATCCATCTGCCATCAGCCTGCAATCGGACGTACTACGGGCGTGTGGGGGCGACGTACAGACTGCAGATCCCGCGGCCTAAGAAGGGAACCCTGCCTCACTTCTGCCAACTGACCTTTATCGCCTCGGGGGACGCCTACGGGGACCTGGTTCAGCTTAGCATCGAAAAGTTCAATCTGGGGAGGTCAGTGACGGACGCGTGTACAAGACATTCCGTTTGAAATTAAAACACTTCGTCACCAAAACACTTCTTTGTGTCCATTTGTGTACCGTAAAAGAACACTAAAGCTACATAGTATTTTTCTCACATTTCATTTTTAGGTGAGAATAATTGATGATGATGATGATGATGATGATGTACATCTTAACTATTTCCTCCTTAGTGATGATGGGATCCAGTAAATGTGGGCATAGTCTTTACCTATGCATACACAATAAACAGATACCGTATGATTTAGCGTGACGGAATATGGTAAAGTTATGAGTTTTTGTGTCTGCACTGTTTTCTCTTTAAGCCTTAGTTTGTCATGACCTTGCATTTCAATGCTTTATTCTATGACGTTGTGCTACCCTCAGACAACGATGAGCTGCCTCTCAGAATTGAACAGTTAAGAATTATATCACTGTTATAGAGATAAGATAATTCATTCACCTTCACTCTTTCCCCTTCATTTCAGTCTCCTCTCTATATTCAAGCAAGGGGAAGTAAGCCTGATTCTTATCCATACCCACAGGTTTGTGTCACACACCACGGCCGGCTGCCCTGACGGGTACATGCAGATCGAGGAGCTCAGTCGGCCCCTCAACTCCGGGTACTGGTGCGGGGCGTCCTGGGGTCACAATGTCTACTACTCTGAGACCTCCGCCATCACCATCATGCTCAGAGTATTTAACCTCACCACAGACACAGTCACCACTAATCCTGCGTCATTCTCCCCGCAGGACACAGTCATGTTGGGGCTGTCGTACAGATTCCTTAGGAGAGAGAGGGCTATCCTCCGCTACGGTGCACCGTATAGTCCCACCTACCGAGGTGAGGACATCCCAAACACATTTTGTGACAAATTATATGAAAACTGTGACAAGAAGAACTGCAAAGTGCAGTCGCCCAATTTTCCAGGAATGTATCCAAGGAATCTAACCTGCCATTACCACATACGACAGACTCGAGTGCCAGATGGGAAGGTTGCACTGATTCGGGTCCGTCAGCGCAACCCGCACCTCATCTATATCAAAGACCGCAATGCACCGCACCTCTCCAGGGAGCGCAAATTACAGGTGGGGTCTGGCTGCCATGTGTTGTATGATTACCTGGTGGCCTTTGACGGCAACTCCACCCGCGGGGCTGTATTGGCCACACTGTGTAAAGGTGGTGTGGCAATCACTGGCATTACCTCCAGTGGCCCTGACCTCCTCCTTGTCTTCCACGCCTCGCCTTACGACTTTCCCTTCCAGGACTCCCCTCGCAGGCGCACGTTTGGTTTTGAACTGGATGTTGAGGTGGAGTTCGTGGACAGGGAATCAACAGCATACATCCGTGAAGGCTCAACCTGTAACTACACCGTTAGCAGCCTGGGCCAACGCAGTGGATACATACAGTCACCAGTCCACTCACTGCTTCCTAACACGACCTGTACGTGGCGCCTGTTAGCAGGCAGCACAGAAGTTGTGTGGCTATACTTCCTTCATTACCGGCATGTGCTGCACCCTGAGATGCCTTCACCAGGCCAATGCACTAACACCCTCATCATCACTGATGGGGACATCGAAGGTCCCGAGATGCCCACAGCCACCACCACCACAACCACCGCCACCACCGATGCAGCCAACACCACCACCACTGACGCAGCTACCACCACCAAGGAGAATGTGACCACTCCATCAGTGATTGGTCACTTCTGTCGACCAGATCAGCTGCCACGGGTGTGTAGTGGAGTACATGCCCCTGGACCTCACGCTGCACCTTGTCAAACAGGTGAAAGCTATGTTTCGGACTCCCCAGGCCTCACACTGTCCCTGCACTATGCTGCTGGCACTGCACCGGGCCACGTGGAATTCCTGGCCAGGTATGAATTTGTAGACAAGAGGCAGTGGGGTGCTCCTACACCTGGGGGTGGTCCCTGTGATCGCACCTTCAAAATGCAACCTGACCGCTTGTTTGCCTCGCCACGTGACGTGTTCTTGTTTGGACGTGGTGGTGCACGCAAGCTGCGCTGTGTCTACACCTTCTTGGCGGAACCACACCAACGTATCAGCCTACGGATCCTTCGAGCCAGGATGGGATCTGGGTGTGGCACATTGTACAAGCTGTCATCACGTCGCCACGAGTGCTCTCACAGTGGCGCCATGGACAAGCCAGCCATATGGATAAGTGAGGAACTATGGCAGGGTGTACCACTGATGCGTGCATGTCTGTGTACGGTGTCGCATGAGGAGCCTTTTGTGTTAGTGTCCTACACTAACATGGTGCGCATCATCTTCACCATCCCTGTCATGACACCTGCCAGTGATTATAATGATTTCTTCCTGGAGGGTGAATATGCAATGGAGGATGCTGGTCAAGGCAAGGCTGGAAAAGACTGTCAACAAAACACTCGCCGCTTGGCTGGTCGTCACGGTAACTTCACAGTTGGTGAGGCAACGAGAGGCCTGTGTGCTGCACTGCCCCGCCTTGTCACTGCTGCTGACGGGTCCTTCATCCTCCTGCGTGTACGTGGCTTCAGTGCTTCCGAAACTAACTGTAATGGCCCGACACGCATTAATGTGTATGCAGTGGGTGGACTGGCTCCTCTGGCCTCCATATGTCCCAATGCTCAGTATGATTATGCTCATGTGTTCAGCAGTGGATGGCATGGCAGCAATACCACCACTCAGGACCAGCTGGCTGCAGCAGACCTCTGGAACAGCTCAGGTGGTATGACTATCGGGCAGAACAATTACTACTATCACCAGCAACAGATCGAGTACCAGAAACGAGGGCGACACCACCAGCGACAACGGCAACAGGAGTCCCGGGACCTGGTGGTGGAGTATGTCGGCAATGCATCACAGAGGGTGCTGGTCAGCTGGGTGGGGGTGTGGCGTCCCATGCAGACCGCTCCGCTCTCCCCTGTGGGTGTGGACCTCTGCCCCCACCGTTGCCCTGAGATCCAAGCGTGCCTGCCAGCTGACCTTTGGTGTGACGGGTCCGTGCATTGCCCCTCCGGCCTGGATGAGGGTGCGGCGGCGTGTGGGCTGCTGGCTGCCATGCCGTGGGTGTACCTGGGTGCCGGTGCTGTGCTGGTGGCCTCCTTGGTGGCTCTGTTGGCCGCCGTGGTGGCACACCGTCGCCGCGTCCTGGCACAGAAACAAGAGGAGGCGGCAGTGGTAGCCAACAACAGCCACGGCCTCAAGAGCACCACACAGGACTTCTTGCTGCCGCCGGACAAGGATTCGTGGTGACAAGAGGCCCATTCTGGCGACGTGGTGCAGGTCGACTACGAGACCACCGTGTAGTGTGCCCTCCCTCCCTCCCTCCCTCACTGCCCTGGGGGATATGTGTGGCCAGGCTCCTATCATGTGTCCTGGATACCTTATTTTGTGTGTGTGTGTGTGTGTGTGTGTGTGTACCAATGGGTGTGTATGTACAGTATTTGTGTACCTATTGACTGTGTGTATCAAGGGAGCATGTACACTGCCCTGGATATTCTAGGAAGACCTGGTGGGGTGGTACTCTGTATGTCATATCAAACCCTTTAGTTGAACGGCAGGGCTGTTGGTGCCAGGGGTCCAGAGGAAACAGGAGGGCAGGGCGGGTGGCAGGGTTGGTAAAAGGGTAACAGACAATGACAAAAGACGGAATGGCAGAGTTGTGTCCGAGTTACCAGGACATGGGTTACATATAGGACATGGAGTAAAGAAGGATGACAGGGCTGGTGGCAGGGTAGTAGACGGGGACTATTGATGGTAGGACATGGGGTACAGATGGAAGGACACAGGGTATAGATGGATGGAAGGGCTAGCGGAAGGGTAATAGACAGCGATTACAGATGGAAAGACGCAGGGTAAAGATGGAGAGGCGGGCTATATACTATACGTGACAGAAGACGGTAGGGCTCAGATAAGGGAGAGGATTAAAGACAGCGCTGAAGAACCAGAAGACTGAAATGGCTAGCGATGATAAGGTACGGCAGGGTGCAAATGAGACGATTATGGCAGGGTTTAGATACGAGACAGGATGATAAGACTGATGACAAACCCGAGATACTAGAAGATTTGTATGGCTTGGTGTTGTAGAAAGCAGGAATGACAGGGTTTTCCAAAAAACATTAAAATATCTAGGAAAACGGTAGACAGATTTACAAGACTAGGTGGTAGGGAAGTGGTCGATGGTGGTAGGAATGGTAGGATAGGTTGTGGCTGGTAGAAAGAGAGTGGTAAGTGGTCGAAAGTATACCGTACGTGCTAAGAATAGTCTGATAGTAGGGTTAGTGTAAGTAGTAGGATTACTGTTCGTAGTAGGATCAGTTTCACGGGAGAAGTGACGTAGGTGGCTGGGAGAGGCAGAGTAGGTGGTTGGGAATATTTAGGTGGTAGGGGTAGACAGGGTAGGTGGCAGGCACAACAGGTGATAGATTTAGGTACAGCAGATGGTAGGAAAAGTACAGATGGTAAAAATAAACAAGACAGGTGGAAGAGACAAGAAATCAGGTGGTAGGGAAGGTAAGGCAGGTAGCAGGGATTGGCAGGAAAGGTAGTGTAGGTGGTAGGAACTTGCAGGGTAGATAGTAGGGAGTGTGCTGGTGGTAGGAGGTGGCGTGGTATGTGGTAGGAAGAGGTGTGGTACGTGACGGTGGCAAGAACATGCAAGGTACGTGTGGATGAGGCCATATATACAAACCCTCCTAAGCTTAACTTGCGTATAATATTGTTTGTTTATACTTTTGTCCTCATTCATACGGCTAAAATAAACTTCACAACCAAATCAGAGAATATATCAATGTGAGAAATGCGAAAATCTGATTCTTATAAAATTCAATTGCAATGGACACTCGTTTATCGTAGAAACTGACTTAGATCCTTTATAAATTCGAGACCTTGACTGGTAGGGGGACTGACAAGGGGTGTGGGTTTGGAAGGGGTGTATTGTGTCGGCAGGGGTACAACGAGGCAGGGGGCAGGGTGAGTGAAAAGTGTACGGTGAATCAGTTTAGGCAGTGAAGCATATGGCGGAGTATTTATAAACGTTCGTGGCCAAGTCTGTTAATCAAGTTTCTATACCTATTTATAAGTATCCGGAATGTGGTAAAAAAAAAAAAAAAAAAAGAAGGACCCATTGAGGAACTTCGCCATTCTCTCTCTCTCTCTCTCTACGATAAGCGGATCTACCATACCACTTCATCGTTACCTGGTACAGGGCAGCAGGTAGAGAATTAATAAAGAAAATTTACCTTTATTTTTTACGATAATCAGGTCTCCACGAAAATTTACTCTTTTGCCAAGATGTGTATTTTATTATTCCTTTTTACCTCCAGACGATTTTCTTCAGCTCAAATCGTCTCCCCTGAGCTGAATAACATTGTCAGGTAAAGTTAAAAAGATGTCACTGAATGGAAAGGAGGAATCAGGATTTTAGTTAACGTCTCGCTGCCGTAAATTACTTTCTGATGTGATTTTGTTTACTTGCAACTTTTTTTTTTCAATAACTTTCACTCTTTTTCGGCTGTGAAGGGTTTGGTAGCTATATGAAAAAGGATGAAAGCATAAACACGTAAAATTATACACAACTTAAAAATCAAGAAAGTTTATGGATACGACTCCAGAGAGATTTGTGGCAGATGGGGGACATAATGAGGTGGCAAGGGAGAGATGAGGCAGGGGACGAGGAGCAGGGAGAAGAGGCAGGAAAGGGCAAAGAAAAGGCAGGGAGAGAATGGATGGAAAGGGAAAAAAAAGAAAGAAAGAGGGAGATAAGTAAACATGAAAAAAGCGAGCTGAGGTGAGGAGGGATGGGTAGAGGAAAGATGAGGAAGAGGGGCAAAAGAGCTCGGCAGGGGTGATGAAATGACAGGGGAAGGGTGGAATGAAAAATACTGAGTAGCAAGGGAGGGAAAAGGTAATTATAAAAGATTGAATGGACGGATAATGCAACCTGACAGGGGTTAAGTGAATCAACAGGGTAGGTTATGACGGCAGGGAGAGGGTGAGAGGGTTAGGGTAGGGTGAGTCGGCAGGGTAAGAGCAAGTCAGTAAGGGTGGGTGTGTTGGAAGGAACTGGGATGAACTGACAGGATAGGCTAAGTTGACAGGGATGGGATGAAGTGGCAAGAACAGGGAAAGTTGACACGAATAGCAGGGACAGGGATAGGCACGGCAAAAAATGGTAGAGTGACGTTGGGTGATACACGGGAAAGGCCGGGTAACGCAGAGCAGCAACGGCAGATACAATAAGGCAGGGATAATGTGGAAAGGCAGGATGAGGCAGGAGGTAGGAAAAGCGAAACAGGGCATAAGGTGAGGGAGAGTGAGGCAGGGATAAGCACATGAGACAGGGGTATTCAGGGTAAGGCAGCATGAGAATGGCGTGAGGCTAGAGAGGCAGAGGTGGACAGGATAAGGCAAGAATGAAGCAGGGGTAGGCAGGGTAAAACAGAGGTGGGGTAGGCAGGGTAAAACAGAGGTGGGGTAGGCAGAGCAAAACAAAGGTGGGGTAGGCAGGGTAAAACAAAGGTGGGGTAGGCAGAGCAAAACAATGGTGGGGTAGGCAGAGTAAAACAGGTGAGGTAGGAGCAGGTACCGGTACGCTGAAACAGGGGTGAGGCAGGGTAGGCGGCAGGGTGAGACAGGCAGGGGGGTGGTCTGAGCAAATTACACTCGCTAGGATGGGAAGCAAGTTCAGGTAATTACAGTATATAGCCAAAAAAAAATCTGTACATAATAGAAAAAACAATAAAAATACAAAAAAATAAAAATAAAAACACTCCATTTGTACAAGTTGTAAATATGTAAACAACAGTTGACATTTTATACCAAAACTGTACACATTGTTATACAGCAGTGGATGTGTATGTAGTGTGCCTGGAGAATTTATATAAGTGTACCCCCAAAAGACTTGATTGTTTTTCGTTTTCTGTGGAGCCCTTGAAAGTGGATTATTAGTACAATACTCCGAATGATTTTTATTATTATTATCTTTACTATTATTATTATTATTATATACCCAATGGACCTGCCTTTTAACCAATGAAATCAATTTATCTTTCATAACTTTTCCTTCACCATTAAGTGTTCATTCTCATGCCTTTTTTTTTTTTTTTTTTTTATACTTTGTTTCTGTACTTAAGCTCTCCTCTTTTTCATTTAAGCTCTCTACGTTCATTTCATTTACGCTCTCCTCTCTTTCATTTCACCATTATTAATATGCATAATGTATTCTACTGTGTAATAATTCAGTTGGTAGTGAGTGTATTTCCAGAATTTAATGTTATTTTTACTCATAATAAAGAAAACGTGATTTGGATTTAGCCCTATTTTAGTCATCTTTATTAGCTGTTAATTTTACCGTCATTATTATTATTATTATTATTATTATTATTATTATTACTATTATTATTTAGGACAGATTCACAGACAAACTTACCATGCATTTCCAGCCGCAGCCAAGATCCCTATTCGCAGGATGGACAAGAAAAGAGAGTGCAGGTCCTTTCCATGCCTCTTGTGTATCCTGTACCTGTAAAAGAAAAAAAAAAAAAAGTTACGAGGTGGAAATAATTTTGAGTTTGTGTGTGAATTTCGTTACAGAATTCTAAAAAAAAAAAAAAGTATATAGGAATCAGTCTCCATCCTTCTCAGACCTCTTTATAAAAAATTAAGTCTGTTTTGTTTGTTTGTAAGCTAAGACGTAACGCAAACACATGTATCATACTTTTACCTCAGTCACCCTTGACAGAAATTTAGGACCCTACCCTCCCCCCTAACCAAGAAGAGAAAGAAAATGAATCCTCCTGTTATCCCGTGTTCTTTGCTGATCAGTTGGGGGCAAAACTTCGTCTAATATTTCACCTCTTCTACTTCTCGCATTCCTCTGCTGGCTAAATATTTCTAAACTGAAAGAGGCTTGGTATATATATCTCTGACTACTGATGATTCACCTTGATATGATGCAACAAGGGGGGAAAGTAACGGGCGTGAGTGTGAGGTTGACGAAGTGGATAGTTGACGAAGTGGATAGTAGACCAACTTTTGCCTCAGACTATAAGAAATCCAGCATACAAATAATATCTTTACTTATCAACCTTTTCTTTATATTCCATCACAGACAGGAGAAAAAAACAAAAAGATATTAGTTAATTCGGTAGCGTAAGACTAAACCCAGATAATTGTTAATAATTTTTTTTCTTTACTTCCTCTCAAATAAGACAAAGAAAAAAGACAAAACCGAGGAAACAAACCCTTAAAAAAAAATACTAGTTTGGGGTTAAATTGTATCCACTAAACTCCTTCAATCTGATATTTTTAATCTTATTCTTATCTTCAGACGATTTTTTTTCTAGATGCGAAGGTGCCAGGAGGGGCTGCATCTAACCCCTCCGTTCCAAAAGCCTCTCCTACGCTGAATAAAATCGTCTGGGGGTAGTAGTAAAAATTAAGTAGCAAAGACGCCGCCGGGTTTATTACAGTAAAATATCCAGCTCTTCACAATAACAATCTCCTTTATTATTCTTGCCATATTCAGCAACAAAGACTAACGATTAATAAGGCCTCATAAAATTTCACTAATTCCTATTTCCTTTCGTTAATTCTGCCCAATTTCCAAAGAAGCCAAAAAAATCACTACACAAAACCCCCCATTATTATTTCATTATTTCGAACGTAAAGGAAAATAAACTGGAATATATATTTTTTTTTTTATGTCAATTTTATAATAAGCCAGCAAAAACAGGGTCCACAGTATTAATATTTCTTTACATCAAACTCAAACTTTTCAAAAATAATAATACTGTCAATAAGCCAGGAGAATATCATTGTTTTCCATTACTGATCCATTATTTTCTTAAGACAAACAAAACAAACAAAGCACAACAAAAAACGGGAATCAACATCCTTTTTTTTTTTCCGACCTCAAATCAAACCAAAGACACCAAAAAGTAACGCCTATGTGTTACAAGATTATATTTATTTTCTGCAGCTACATGAATTTTGTATCCGCTGCCAAAGGAATGCCTCCACAGAAGTTTCCATTATTTTCTTTTCATTTGTAGTGACCCCAAACTATAAAAAAAAAAAAAAAAACGCGAGAAAGAAAATCGCACAAGAATATCTGTAATTTCTTCTTCTTGGACCCAATTAATACCGTTAAGACAATAGAGTACAATAAAGAATACGTTCCCTTCCTTTATTTTTCTTTATTTTCTTTATTTCGAACCCAAACATGAAAATAAAGGGCAACAGCGAAGAATGAAGCCCCATATGAGTAAATATTTTTGTCTCCGTCTTGTTGGAATTCATTTTATAACGCAGGCGAACAAAACGTAGTATAAACACAAATTCCCACTGTTTTCTTTTCTTTTCTTTTTTCAGCCCCAAACTTGAAAGAAAGCAAGTGTAGAAAAATCAAGAAAATATTTGTATGTTGTCTTGTTATACCCTTTTTATAATACAAGCCGCTCGAACACACAAAATAATTAGTTCCCATTATTTCTTGCTTCGTTTCTTTTCCACCTCAAACCAAGTAGAGAATAAAACACACACACACACACACACACACACACACACACACACACACACACACACACACAGCCAAGACATTTTCTGCCATGGGTATGGGTATGTCTGTATGTCTGTTAAGGTCCTACGTTTGGTTCAGTCAGTTTCAAAGGTTTATTAACCACCATGAAAAATATGGAAAAAACAATGGATTTCTGGTAAATACATTTCGAAAATGAATTACCTGGTTAGCGCTAGGCTCTATGACCAAAATGTCAGGAGCTTTTCATTATTCATTTTATAAAGAAAATATAAATGTTTTCTGCTGATCCAAAGTACAATGAAAGATTATTATTGTAGGACACCCTAAGACAAATATTTTTTGAATTTAATTTTTACTTTTTGTTCAACATATGAACTGTATATCATAGGGAAAAAAAAAAAATTTTCTTTATGTCCTCACTAAACCATTTTCTATTAAAACCCATTTTCCTTTCCTCCCCAAAACAAAACAAACAAAAGACAATAACGTAGAAACGAACCAAACCAACACGAAAAAAAATATCACTAGGGTTACATACACCATTTTCGTTTCGTTAGCATGTCTTTAGCGAACGTCGCTGTTAGTAGCGGCGTGCTTAGCGAAGTGGAGGGAATGTTGGATCAAGTGTGTCCGATGGAACTTTGTGAGTGTTGACCATGATGAGGATGATAATGATATTTTGTTGTTAATAAAAGAAATACGTGGTTGTTGATGCTTGTTTGGCTTCTCTATCCTTGCTGATGCTGCGTATGTATAATATTATATATATATATATATATATATATATATATATATATATATATATATATATATATATATATATATATATATATATATATATATATATATATATATATATATATATATATATATATATATATATATATTCACTAATGCCTTCACTACGAGGGAGACTCTAATACTAACTTAAGAATATAACATGATGAAAAAAGACGTCCTCAGCCTGAAGGACAATAGTAAACGTTCCTCCACTACAAGAGATCCTGCCAAAGGTGAATAAATTCGCAATGCGATAGAAATGCTAAATAAAAATAAAAATGTCCTGGCACAGGAGGTAATGACTCCAGTAGGTTAAATGAGTGTTCTGCATCTACACCACAACGGTAATTAACTCTTCAATCCGATTACCTATTTTCATTTAATTGTTTATTTATTCCTGTGTGTTTTGCTGTCACCAACCATTTCGTCCACCTATGGATAGGCTTCTGGAACCGGAGGGATTTGATGCAGCCTCAGTTCAATTACTCAGTACAAGAGATCTTTCCCAACTCGAATGAAACCGTCTGGAGTTGGCAAGAATAACCTACAAAAAATACATCACCGGGTTTCGGACATTAACTCATGCAGTCCCATGAGATTTTTTTCCTTGCTATCGTCAGACGCTTTGAATCACTTTCGGATAAGCCTCTCGTATTAAAGGAGGTTAAATGCAGCTGCCACCCTCGGTTCAATGCGCCAAATTTAACCTGAACAAATCGTCCGTAAACAGCAGCAATAAAGTGGAACTAACACGATATTACTAGACAGCTGCGGGGCCATCACAGCCGTATGATGGGGCTTCGTTAAGTCTACGGGAGTGAAGGGCTTCCCGTCCAAAAAATGTTAGTGAACGAGAGACGTACGTGGCCACTCTTTGAGATGCTCTAGCATCTAAAAATATGCCTTCAGACTGAGAGTACTCAATACAGGCCAACCACTGACACAGAAATGGTTTGACTTTGGTTTCATTTTCATTCTGCTTTTACTACAGCATGAACAATAACTACAAAAACTACTACTATACTAGTAAAACAATAATTACATCTACTACTAGCAATTCCACTGGTAATACTAATGAGAAATAAAAATGAGAGTTCGTCCCAAGACTTCCCTGCTACAAGAGGGTGTGATGTGCATTAAGGGCAGGAGGGTAATCAGAGGATGCAAGCACAGTTCTATAAATCATGGACGGACATTGCAATTACTTGTAAATTATTTAGTAGGCCCTGCATGAAATAAACTTTAACATATTTACTGAATACAAGGATCTGCATATACAGATATAAATATTTCTGGCAAATACATAGATAGTTAAAATGAATGCTACTTGACTGCTTGCTGCTATGCACTGCTAAGCTGTATAAAGCCAGACTGACTAACTGGAACACCTTATAAATACTAAAATGAAGTATATGTAGATATAATATTTAATATACACGGTGTGTGTGTGTGTGTGTGTGTGTGTGTGTGTGTGTGTGTGTATACACTAATTAGTTTATGACAACAGACACGAGAGAGAGAGAGAGAGAGAGAGAGAGAGAGAGAGAGAGAGAGAGAGAGAGAGAGAAGAAAAACGATATATAAAAAATAAATAAAAGATAAGAGAGAATTAATTTAGCGAGATATCTAAATTGTGGTCAACACTAATACATTTAAGCATGTAACATACCGGTACTATTACACTTCTCTCTCTCTCTCTCTTTCTCTCCCACTTCCACAATTTCCCAACCCTCTCCTCATATCTGCTATCTTTCCACCTTCATTACTTATTGCACCCCTCCTCCTCCTTCTCCCTCTCCCTCTCCCTCCGTCCATTCATCCATCACGCTGGAGACTTCAACTATAGGCAAGAAGGTATCCAAGCCATCCATCATATTGCAAGCGGAGGCTGACGAATGAAAATCGGAGAACAAATATAACGCAAACTTGAAAACAATGTAAAGTGATGGCTATATATCTATCAGCTGAATGCATGACCGACATAGAAAAATTTTACTTAATTTTTAGCTTTACCAGTTTTCTTTCCGTATCATCATCATCATCATCATCATCATAATGTCTAAAAATGGGATGGCTTGGAACTGGAAACAGGAAGGCAAATGAGTAGGACATTTTCATAAGACGTTATTCACGAAAATGGGCCATACATCCAATCATATACAAACATACATCCTTTCATATACACCCATACATACATATATTAATCCTGTACGTATATACATACACACACACATACCTTACATATATACATACAGATACAGACACCAAAACGCATAAGTAAAAAAAAAAAAAAACAATACAAAATGAACAGAACAATGGACAGGGGAGTGAATTGCAAGTGCCTCCTTTAACCCTGATTAACAAAAGGCGTAAATAAAAAAAATTGGATACTATTACACAAAGCACAACTACCTCTTAAACTACCATTACAGAATTATGGAAATGGTCACGTATTTTCACAGGTCCGTCAACAAGAATAATATTAGCATACTGAAGCCAAAAATTACGCGAAACAGGTAAGTTACGAAATGTGTGTGTGTGTGTGTGTGTGTGTGTGTGTGTGTGTGTGTGTGTGTGTGTGTGTGTGTGTGTGAGAGAGAGAGAGAGAGAGAGAGAGAGAGAGAGAGAGAGGTTGAGGAGGGAGGTGGAGGAGGGAGGGAAGAAGGGAACAAAGCCCTTGAAGAAGAGGTGGAAAAGATAAGGAAGGAGCGGCCACTCAGGTGAAGGAGGAGGAGGAGGAGGAGGAGGAGGAGGAGGAGGAGGAGGAGGAGGAGGAGGAGGAGGAGAAGGGAGGAGGAGGAATAATAATAATAATAATAATAATAATAAGGGAAGGGAGAAGGAGGACGAGGACGTGGAGGAGAGGTGGTAACAAAGAAGAGAGAAGAAAAAGGCAAGAAAAAGGAGGTAAGCAGAGGAAAGGGAAACAAAGGGAAATAGGAAGGGAGGAAACGTGAGGGAAAGAAGAGAAGGTAAGGAAGATCAAGAAGAGTAGGGAGTGGAGGGGAGGAAAGGAGAAAGAAAGGAGGGGAGGGAGTGAAACAGAGGAAGCAGGAGGAGGAGGAGGAGTGAAGGAGAAGAAGAGGGAGGAGGAGAAGGATTAAGATGAGGAAGAAGGAAGCAAAGGGAGGGAAGTAGAAAGGAAAAATAAATAATGTAAAATATACCCAGAAAACAGGGACGCGGATGAAGAAGCCTGAACATAGACTATGGAAGGAAAAGAATGATGAGAGAAAGAAAAAAAAACACGATAAAGCATGTGGAAAATGGTGTGTGTGTGTGTGTGTGTGTGTGTGTGTGTGTGTGTGTGTGTGAGTGAAAATGGTGTGTGTGTGTGTGTGTGTGTGTGTGTGTGTGTGTGTGTGTGTGTGTGTGTGTGTGTGTGTGTGTGTGTGTGTGTGTGTGTGTGTGTGTGCGTGTGTGTGTGAAAATGGTGTGTGTGTGTGTGTGTGTGTGTGTGTGTGTGTGTGTGTGTGTGTGTGTGTGTGTGTGTGTGTGTGTGTGTGTGTGTGTGTGTGTGTGTGTGTGGAGGGGGGCTGTGAATGTGTCTGTGCAGGGAAAGAAGAAGAAGAAGAAGAAGAAGGAGGAGGAGGAGGAGGAAGAGGAGGAGGAGGAGGAAGAGGAGGAGGAGGAGGAGGGGTGAATGTGAGAGAGAGGGTGAGAGGCAAAGATAAGAAAGGTGAGAGGGGGTGAGTGCATTGAGAGGGAGGGTGAGAGAGAGAGGTCAGAGAGATAACGGTGTACTCCTCTCTCTCTCTCTCTCTCTCTCTCTCTCTCTCTCTCTCTCTCTCTCTCTTCCTCAGCATCATCATCTCTTCTCTATTTTTCTCTTCCTCCTATCCTTCCCACTGTATTTCTCCATCTTCTTCCTTTCTTCCTCTACCTGTTCCTTCTTCCCTCCCTTCCCCATTGCCTTCTCTCTCTCTTCCTCCCTCTCCATTTCCTTTACCCTCTCCTCCTCCTCCTCCTCCTCCTCCGCTCTTTTTTCCTCCATCCTCTTCCCTACCATCCCCCCCTTCTCGCTCTCTCTCTCTCTAATTCCACTCTTCCTCCTTCACCCCCCTCTGATCCCATTTATTTCTCTTCTTTCTCTCCTTCCTCTCTCCTCACCTTACCTCCTTCCTCTTTTCTTCCTCCTTCCCCTCCCTCTACTCTCTACTCACCTCGTTCCTCTCTTTTCCCTCCTCTCCTCCCTTCTTTCATCCCAAGTTCCTCAACCTCCCTTTTATTCTTATTTTCTTTCTCTCTTTTACTCTTTCCCTTCCCTTTCTTCCTACCTCCCTCCCTCCTTCCCTCCTGGCTCTCTCTCTGCTTCTTTCCTTGCATTCATCTTTCTCTCTCTCTCTCTCTCTCTCTCTCTCTCTCTCTCTCCTCCTTTACTTCCTTCTGCCCTTCCTCTCTCCCTCCCTTCTTGCCTTCTTCACTCCCTACTTACCTCCCTCCCTTCTTGCCTCCTTCACTCCCTACTTATCCCTCTCCCTCCTTCTCTCCCTACTTACCTATTTACCTCCCTCCCTCTCTCCCCACTTACCTACCTCCCTCCCTACCTGCCTCTCCTTATCGATTTAGGCAGCAAAAGGCATAAAGTCACGTTCCTTAAGTACCATAAGTGACCATGGCACGTTAAGGGCAGGGAGGCAGGGTGAGGCAGGGAGGGGGAGTCAGGGAGGAGGAGGCAGAACTGAGGCAGGGAGGGGAAGGCAGGGATGAAGCAGGGAGGGGGAGGCTGGGGTGAGGTAGGGAGGAGGAGGATGGGGTGAGGTAGGGAGGAGGAGGCAGGGAGGAGGCAGGGAAGACAGGGGTAAGGCTGAGCTGAGAGTAATTGAAAGGCAGGGATAAGAAGATTTAAGGAGGGGGCGAGACAGGGGTAAGAGATAGGGGCGAGGCAGGGGTGAGAGGAAGGGATGAAGCAGGGGTGAAGCAGAGGGCAGATGTAGGGGTTAGGCAGATGTGAGACACGAATGAAGCAGAACTTAGACTGAGACGTATTAGGAAGAGGTGAGGCAGGGGTATGCGAGGTGTGAGGCAAGGCATGGTGAGGCAGGGGTAAGTGAAGTAGGAAAGGGGATATACAAGGCAGGGGAGGGTGAGGTAGGAGTATGAAAGGGGTGAGGAAGAAAGCGAGACTTGGAGGGTGAGGAGGAAAGTGGGAGGACAAAAATGACCATAGTAAGAAGAATTAGTTACGCTTAAATTAATATTGCCACACACACACACACACACACACACACACACACACACACACACACACACACACACACACACACACATGACAGACAAACAGGAGTGAGATGACAGGAGTGGTCTGCATATTAATTAAGACATTATCAACGGGGGTCAGAACCTTGGGGGAAAAACAGAGGGGTGGAAGGAGGGAGGGGAAAGAAGGGAGAAGGAGGGATCGAAGGAAGGGAGAAGGAGTAATCGAAGGAGGGAGGGAAGGGGAATGAAGTGAAAGAATAAAGGAAGGAGGGGAGGAGGAGGAACAGAAGGAGAGAAGGAAGGAGGGACAGAAGGAGGGGAGGAAGGAGGGACAGAAGGAGGGGAAGAAGGAGGGACAGTAGAGAGGAGAAGGAAAGAAAAGGAATGAAGAAGGGAGAGGGTGGGAGGAAAGGGGAAGGAGGAAAAGAAATTTGGGGATGGAAGGAGGGAGGGGGAAGAAAGGGAAAGGGGGAAGAAAGGGAAAGGGGGAAGAAAAGGAGAGGGGGAAGAAAAGGAGAGGGGGAAGGAGAAAGGGGGAAGGAAGGGGGAGGGGGAAGAAAAGGAGAGGGGGAAGGAAGAGAGAGGGGAAAGGATGGAGAAAAGGGGAAGGAAGGGAGAGGGGGAAGGAAGGGAGAGGGGAAAGGGAGGGAGAGGGGGAAGGAAGGGAGAGGGGAAAGGGAGGGAGAGGGGGAAGGGAGGCAGAGGGGGAAGGAAAGAAGAAAGGATGAAGGATGGAAGAAGGAGAGAAAGGGAAAGAGGGAAGAAGGGAGGAAGAATGGAAGGAGAAAAACGGAAGAAGGGGAATACAAAATAATAAAAAGGAAAGCAAACAGCAACGGACCTGTTGGTCCTTTCGTGGCTGTTTGGTACAGCGAAAGTTGTAACAAACAAAATTATTCTATCAGGTAAAGACAAGGATAGAGAAGCAGGAGGACTCCCCCCAACCCACCAAACCTTCCAGCCAATGCCGGCAGGAAATAGTGAGAAGGACCACCATGCAGCATAAAGATACCGTCATGGAAATTTCATAGGAATGAGGGAAAGGAAATTTTATTCTACACTATCCACCTGACAGGAAGAGTAACATTAAGTCAGCATTATTCATCAATGTTGTTCTGCGGTTGCATTTTCCAGGCTACGAAAATGAAAAACACACACAACACGGAAATGTGTCATTCAGAAATGCTGCTGGAGGTTAGATGACATACTTAGCCAAGCGATTTTTAAAGGTTAGTATCGTATCACAGTTTACTACGTTTTCTTTTTTTCTTTTTTTTCTTGCAGACTTCCAGCCTTCGGTTCTTTCTTTACTGCATGAAGAACACTAGGTCCGCTGGCGCCCAAAAGAGAGAAAAGGAAGATGGAGAGAAAGTGGGAGAAAGGTGAGAAAGTGGGAGAAAGGTGAAAAAGAAAGAAAAAGAAGGGACTAGACCAAGAATGAAAGCGATGAGAAAGGGACAGAAGAGATGGATGAGTGCGATGTGAAAAACAGAAGGGTCATAAAGGAGAGAAGGTGAAAAAGACGATAAAGAGACGAGACGAAGAGACAGATGATAAAGGGAGGAGAAGAAGAGCAAGATAATAAACGGAGGGGACAAAGAGAAAGAAAATAAACGGAGGAGACGAAGAGAAAGATAATAGAGGGAGGAGACAAGGAGGCTGCTGATAAAGGGCGAGAGGATCTGAGAAAGGGAGAGTGGGGGGTGGAGGCGTCTTTGATCTGCCATGGGTGACGTCCTGACAGTTCTGAAAGCCCGGCCAAGTTTAGTGTAGCTCTTAGTGGGCCACGAGGAGGAGGTGGAGGAGGTGGAGCAGGAGGAGGAGGAATAAAAGGACTAAGAGGAATAAGGGGAACTACCTGATGAAAAAAGGAGGAAGAGAAGAGAGGAGAGGAGGAGGAGGAGGAGGACAAGGACGAACCACACACACACACACACACAGGAGAGGAGGAGGAGGAGGACGAACCACACACACACACACACACACACACACACACACACACACACACACACACTAGCACTCATCACACAACAAACAAGCAAAACACCATCACGCATTAAGCCACACACACACACACACACACACACACACACACACACACACACACAAGGCTTGGGTAGTGTGAGAGAGCAACACCCGGCGGCAACACCCTAACACAACACTAGGGCAGCCCAATAATTACACACTCTCATTACAAGCCCAATAATCAATTCAGTAATAATTCCTTTGTGTGATTTTCCTGTCGCCTCCTCTCACCCTCTCCAAGAAATACATAAATAAACAAAAAAATACATACTGACAGATACAGACAGATAGATAGACAGACAGACAAATTCATAGGTGGATGGATAGATGCAGAGATAGACTAATAGATACGCAGATAGATATAAACTCTGGGTGACAAGGAAGAAAGTTCAGCTCTCATTTACACTCTCCCATTATCCAGTTGTTTTGTTACGTTTGTTCTTATGCCTCTCTCTCTCCTTCGTCCCCCCCCCTTCTTATCTCCCCTTTCTACCCCCTCATACTCCCCACCCCGTACTCTCCCGATTCCCCCATTATCACCTCCCCTTCTATCCCCTCTTCCCCTCCCCCTTCTATCCCCTCCTCCCCTCCTCACCTCTCCCTTCAACCCCCTCCTCCCCCCCTTCTCCCCAGTCCTCCCCTCCTCACCTCCCATTTCTAACCCATCTTCCCCCTCGCTCATCATCCCCTTCTACCCCCTCCTCCCGCACCCCCCATGCCCCATCTACCCTCCTCCCTCCACCTCCCCTTCTCCCCTCTCGTCCCCATCCCCCACCTCATCTTCTGCTCCCCCCTCTCCTCACCTCCACCATCTATTCCATCCTCCTCCCTCACCTCCCCCTTCCCCCCTCCTCCTCCCTCACCTCCCCCTTACCCCCTTCCTCCTCCTCCTCCTCCTCCTCCTCTCTCCTCCCCCCCTCTCGCCCCCCACCCAGGAGGGAAGTTTTCCAATATTCCTTTAGACACCTGCACGGGAGGGAAAGGCAGGGGGACAGTGGTGGTAGGAGGGGTGGGGGGGGGAGAGAGAGAGATAGAGAGAGAGAGAGAGAGAGAGAGAGAGAGAGAGAGAGAGAGAGAGAGAGCGGGGGGGGGGGGCAAGAGAAATGAAAGATGAAAGAAGGAAAAAAGACAGGGAAAGCGATTTAAAGGATGAATGAGGAAGAAAAAGAAAAAAGAAGAGAGGGTAAAGGGAAGATGGGTGGGAAGAGGGACAGGAAAGAGAAATAAAAGATATAGGAAGATGGTAAGAGAAAGAGGTAGGGAAAGGCAGAAGGTGGAAGCAGGAGGGAGAGGGAGAGAGAGAGAGAGAGAGAGAGAGAGAGAGAGAGAGAAATGGCGGATGAAAAGAGGGACGATGGCAGCAGGGAAAGACAGATGTAGTGTCGGAAGTAAAAGATGGAAGAAGAAGGAATATACACAGAAAACATGGAATGGCGAAACTGTGACCAGAAAGGGAGAGAAAAACTAAGATTTAACTTGAGTGAAAAAGAGGAAAACAAGAAGATGAGAGGAGAAAGGCAGTAACAAAGATCAGAAAGCAAAAGAAAGAAAAATGCGACAGAGAACCAAGGGAGATGGGAAAAAAAGAGGGATATGAAGTGAGGGCAGAAGCAAGGCGAAAAGACAGCAAGTGAAAAAAAAATAATAATAATAATAATGACGACGACGACGACGACGATGATGATGATGATGATGATAATGATGATGATAATAATAATAGTAACAATAATATTAATAATGCATTTAATCCTGCCTATGTACGCCATCAGAGATACACTGAACAGAAAAGCTGATTTACAAGGTGGAAGTGTTACTGTAATAATAGTGATAAAATCGTAGTATGGAAAATAGGCAAAAAAAAAAAAAAAAAAAAAAAAAAAATAGAAAAAAGATAGAAAGCAAGAAAGAAAGAAAGGATTACGAAAAAGCCAACACAAATCCTCGTCTTCACACTTAATCAATTTATCATCATCATCATCTCAATCTCTTCTCCCACATAAAGGAAAAAAATATGTATACTAAAATCTAACAGACAGCTCTCGCGGCCCACCAGTCCCTCCGGCAAAGCGTGAGAAGAAGCAACTTTAAGGTACTTTTTGTCTGGTAAGAAAGCTCCCTAACACCTCTTCCTTACTTATTTATTTTTGGATAGGGCTGGCAATATCATTTTGTACGTTATTTGTGCACAGTATGGTGGTATTACGATGATCCAAGTAACGTGGATAGTAAGGTGTAGTAAACAAAATAAATCGATTAGGAACAGGTGTTAGGGAGCTTCCTTAACTGACGAGAAGACGTGCCTTAGAGTGTTCTGTTTCTCAGTAATCACTTAAAAACACAATTAAGTTTCCTAAAATTACCTGTGCTTCACTAATTATTACTTCCGACTTTGTATTCTGAAGGAAATAGAGTCCCAGTGGAATTCCTAACAAATAATGAAACTTGTAGACAGTAAAAGTTACCTCCATTATAATTAATGAAAATAAATTCATATTCATGCATCTTTCAAATGCATATATACACAGGATACATACATACATACATACATACATACATTCATACAAACTGTCATCCATAAACACACGCACACATACACATACATATATACATACATACATACATATTTACGCCAGCAAGTGCACGAATATATACAACAGAGAAATAAAATATACATTATAAATATGTTAAACATGTATGTTAATTATTCAGTTCACACATTATGTTATTTAAAAAGGAGAAATGTATAAAGACCACCATTTTGAGCGCACAAAACCAACATTTAAAGATTTTATTTACATGAAACCTAAAATTCAATGCACTCAAAAATTTCCTCTCCAACCACCCTATTCTCCCCGTCCCCCTTTCCCCACTACAATCTCCCCCACCCACTTCCCCATTTCAAACCCACTTACTTTTCTCTACCCCCTTCTTTACCCCACTCAACTTCACCCCTCCTCTACCAATTCCTCCCAATTTCTACATACCACTCTCCCCGCCTTACCTTTACCCCATCCCATTCTTTGTTGCCACACTACCCATTTCCTCCCCATTTAACTTTCCTTTATACCTCCTTTTATCTACTCCTATTGCTCCCCTTCACTCTAAATTCCCTGCATATTTTCATTTTCCTCTCTTCCTTCATCCCTTCAACCTTTTCGACCCAATATCGTACTACCACTCCAGCTTCCTCCACCTAACTAGCCTTCCTCCCCACCTCAGCTCCACCCTTCCACTCTCAACTCCACATTAAAAACCACCTACCTTTTCTATCTATCTCACATTTCCACACAGTCTCCATCTTCCCTTGCTCCACACTTCAATGCCTCCACTTCACCATCCCCACCTCTCTCTCTCTCTCTCTCTCTCTCTCTCTCTCTCTCTCCACCTCAGTTTCTCCACCTTTCCCTCCCTCAGCCACTTTGTACTCGTATCTATTAAGTCTGTCACCCTGAGTTCCCCATTCCCTTCCTCTCAGCTTCACTCCATTCCATTCCGCAGTTCCAACTAATACTTCATTCCATCTCATTCTCCAATTCCCAGTCCCACTCCCAGTTCCCAGCTTCATTCCCAACAGTCACTCCCCTCACTCATCCCTCCCCACTCCGTACCTCTCATCTGAATTCCACTTTAATTCCTCTCATTCCTCTATGATGCAACTTTTATTCTGAAATTTGTACTCAAAATCTAAACCATCTCATTCTCCGAAGACATGACTAAACTTTCTTCCTGCCTACTCCTCAACTCCCAGTCCCACTCCTGACTACACATTACTCCCCAATCCCCAGTCCACACTCCCAATCCACACTCTCTACTCCCCAATCCATACTCCTCACTCCCCATCCATACTCCACACTCCCCAATCTACACTCCCAATTCCCCACTTCCCAGTTTACACCCTTTGATCCACATTCCCACTCCCATATCCACTCCTTCCTCCCTGCTCCATCCTCCCCACTTCCACTCCCATATCCCGACTCCTAAATCCTGGCTCCCAAATCCAAACTCCGCACCCTTATATTTACTTCCACTCCTACTCCCACTCCCATTCTTGCTCCCACTCCTCCTGCTCCCACTCCCGCTCCCATTCCCACTCCTACTCCTGCTCCCACTCTTACTCCCACTCCCGCTCCCATTCCCACTCCCACTCCCCGCTACTGCACCCCAACCACGCTAACAATTCTCAAAGATGTGGATTTTGACACACTAGGAATTTCATTAGCTCGCCTCTCTCTCTCTCTCTTTCTCTCTCTCTCCTTTTCCTCTTTATCGTTCCCTCCATCCTCTCTCACTTTTCATTTCTTCCATTTGCTTCCTTTTTTCCTTTATCAACAGAACGTTCCCTTTTTTCATTACTCACTTCTGTTATACATTTTCAGCTTCATTCTCTCCCTTCTTCCCCCACCTCTTCCGTTTTTCCCCTCGTTTCCTCCTCCTCCTCCTCCTCCTGTCTTCTTCCAAACCCCCATCCTTTTCTTATCTGTTTCCTCCCGTATTTCCTCCTCCTTCTCCTTCTTTTCTTTCCCTTCTTCTCCCCTTCCTCCGCTTCAACGTTTACACAAACAACAAAAATCCCACTACTATTTTTTTTCAGATATGTGTGTGTGTGTGTGTGTGTGTGTGTGTGTGTGTGTGTGTGTGTGTGTGTGTGTAGACGTTTGGGCTAATAATGTAGTAGAAGAGGCAGGAGGTAATACAGAACTAAGCATATATTTATCCATCTGCTTACACATATCTGCCTGCATCCCTATCTATGCTTTTATCTATCTATCTATCTATCTACTATTGCGTGAGTTATTCCCTTTACTACGAGAGGTCTTCCCTAACCTGAATACAACCACACGACCCAGTAAAAAAAACGTGTAGTAAATAAAATGATCTTTCTTGGATAAATTCGTTCACCGGTAGCAACAATACACAGACTTCATCTTTTTGGCCATAATAATAATAATAATAATAATAATAATAATAATAATAATAACAACAATAATAAAAATAATAATAATAATAATAATAACAACAATGAAACTAAAGCACTCGGAGGCCAAATGCTAATCGCCTGCCAAATATGTTGTTGGCTAAGGAGCAAGCTAAATATAAACCAAATTTGAAGAAAACTCGCAGATTTCGACGGAATTCAGTCACCGCGTTTCACAAGCAGCCAATCCAAATTAAATAGTATATGGTGACTGGCATTCGGTCGTCTTTGCTCAGATCTTTACCAAAAGTTTATCACTTCTGCACATACATTTAGTTGCTCTTTCCTGAAGGTTTGGTGAAAATCAGCCCACAACTTTTCATGATATTTTGGCAACACACACACACACACACACACACACACACACACACACACACACACACACACACACACACACACACACCAAACTATATTGCTTCGCACTGCTGAAGGAGGGCGATAATAACAATTCTACTTCTGCTACTACTACTATCAATAATAATAATAATAATAATAACAAAAACAACAACAACATCATACATCACACACGACACCACAACACTAGATCACAGCACACTTCCACACCACACCACCATCACACCACACAACATTCTGACCACCCTACAGGAATAATATGCAGTTCAATTTTAATCAGTCCCCCTCCGATATTCCAGTCAGTGTCTGTGCAGTCAAAATTAATATGCAAGCGATCCCCAAAATGAAGGAGCAATATTCTTAACTTCAATAATTTCTGGTCTTGTGGAGATGATTTTGTCCATATATGTTTCGTTTCATCATAATCATCATCATTATTATTATTATTATTATCACTACTACTACTACTACTCCTGTTGTTATTATTGTTGTTATCAGGGACGTTTTATTATTTAGTGTTTTTCACGCCCTCTAAGTAAAATTTATGGCGGGGAAAAACGAGGGCCTTGAAAAATGCACAAAAATAAACGCATTTACTAAAAATAAAACCAGGACAAAATAAAAAAAAAATTATATATATGGTGTGCCTGCAGTTAGCGTCAAAGTGTATTTACCTTCCTCATGCTGGTAAATATACATTCTCTCTCTCTCTCTCTCTGTGCGGGTCAGGTAGTGTTGGATTAAATCGGGGCGTCTATTATTGGGTTCAGGCAGGTCATTAGTCATTTATTGTTAGTCAGGGTGTGTGTGTGTGTGTGTGTGTGTGTGTGTGTGTGTGTGTGTGTGTGTGTGTGTGTGTGTGTGTGTGTGTGTGTGTGTGTGTGTGTGTGTGTGTGTGTGTGTGTGTGTGTGTGTGTGTGTGTGTGTGTGTGTGTGTGTTTATGTGTATACATGTACCTTCTGCACATACACACACAGACTGAGACAGACAAACAGACAGACACAGAGAGAGACACACACACACACACACACACACATGAACGGACGGTTGGACAGACAAACACAGATAGTCACAACTGAACGCACACCGTACCTGTCCATTTGTCAGTGTTTCTATCTAGCACTCCATCTATTAAAGCTTCCCTGTTGTGCGTGCGTGCTATTTAATAATGGTTTTGCATACGAATTCCCTCTCTACTGACACGTCTCTCCTCTCTGTCTGTCCGCCCATGCACGCTTTCAGTTATTCAGGGAGTTTATGTTCACCCGCGTCTGTTTGTTTGTCAGTGTGCGGAATATCTCAAAAAGTTCCAATCGGATTTCAATTAATTCTGGTGGACAGGTGTGATGAAGGTCGAGGAAGAGTTGATTAGATTTTCAGGTGGATCGGATGCGTCTGGTAGGAGAGAGGAAACAGACCAGCAAGGCATTCCTATTATTGGCGTTTTCGGAGGTATGCGCTCCCTGAATGCTTTCTAAATGTCTATGTGGGCCTCTGTGTTGCTCTATATTAACATTGACTACTTCGCTAACCGGATGTCTTTTTCATATTATTTGTGCTGTCTCTATGATTCATTTTTATTTTATTTTGGAGACATTTCGAACTGATGGGGAAAAAATAAAGGCTTTAGTACCTTCTCCACTTCAAGGTTGGTCCTCTATGCTGAAAAGGAAGTTGTTTGGCTGTAGCAAGAATAAAACACAAAGGACGTCCTCGGGTTGAAGGAGCTGTGTGTGTGTGTGTGTGTGTGTGTGTGTGTGTGTGTGTGTCGCGCTCCCTCGCCTGTCTTTGTCTGTCTGTATGTCTGCTTGCTCAATTATTTTTGTCACTAGCTGATAAAAAAAAAAAAAGTGTTAATGTGTTCGTATAATTATTGTGCTTCTGTGAGTCCATTTCTCTCTCTCTCTCTCTCTCTCTCTCTCTCTCTCTCTCTCTTTCTCTCTCTCTCTCTGGCGCGGTAATCCCCCTGATGGCATCAAGTATGAGCCGGGATTACAACGTTTATTAATCCCAGAAGTCCGGATTTTTGCAGACGTGTGAGTAAATTATTAAACGTCAATTCGCACTGCGCACAGACTCACTTATTAGTATTTCCTGCTTTAATGTCCTTTATTAACTTGTTTATTGTTGGGGTTGATATATGTGAGCGGAGTTACGATAAATTTTGGGTGAATATAAAGGAAGGAAATAATGGAAGGAACTGGATCATGCTTGGACTGACAGTAAGGTATATATAGTCTCAATGGTATAGGAGACTTAGTAACACCGATTCCTTAGCGATTTATTTTGCATGTTACACCTCAGTATTCCCTTCTTTGCTTTTCTAATGTTTGAATAATATCGCTATACTTTGCATCAGTAATTCATAAGATGATATAAAGATTCAACGGACAAAATAAACCGCTAAGGGAAAGATGTTAACGAAATCTCAAAAACAGAAACATACACCTACGACACACAAATTTTGCCAGACACACGGGGATTTATGTAACTGAGCCATTTTATATTTTGTTATCTACTAGTGGTGTTCCGACGCAGGCCTTCGAAATCTGGTGGTGAAATTACTGACTAGGTTTTAAAATGTTGTGTTTTAAGAGTAAAAGCAGAGGATGGAAGGATGTTAATTGAGATGGATGCAGTAAGGAAGAGATGGGCAGAGTATTTTGAAAGATTGTTAAATGTAGAGGAGGAAAGGGTGGCTGAGATTGTGGCAGATAGAAGGGTGCAAGGAATAAATGTGTTGGGAGAGTTGAATGATTCTTTGATCACGAAGGAGGAAGTGGAGAAGGCAGTAAAGGAGATGAAAACAGGGAACGCTGCAGGTATGGATGGGTGTGCTGTGGAATGCCTGAAGGGTGGTGGAGTGACTATTGTTGACTGGTTAGTAAGATTATTGAATGTGTGCTTTGAGAAAGGTATGGTGCCAATTGACTGGGCAAGTGCTTGTGTGGTCCCGTTGTATAAAGGCAAGGGTGATAAGTATGAATGTACTAGCTTTAGGGGTATAAGTCTGTTGAGTGTTGTAGGTAAAGTGTATGGTAGAGTGTTAATCATGAGAGTTAGAGAGGGTACAGAGGGAGTGATTAGTGATGAGCAGTGTGGCTTTAGGAGAGGGAGGGGATGCGTTGATCAGGTGTTTGCTGTGAGACAAGTGTGTGAAAAGTATTTAGCGAAAGGCAAGGATGTGTTTTGGGCATTTATGGATTTAGAGAAAGCGTATGATAGAATTGATAGGGAGGCTTTGTGGACTGTTTTAAGATTGTATGGACTTGATGGTAGGTTACTAAAAGGGGTGAAAAGTTTTTATGTAAATAGTAGAGCGTGTGTAAGAGTGGGAAATGCTGTGAGTGATTGGTTTCCCGTGAGAGTGGGGCTGCGACAGGGATGTGTGATGTCGCCTTGGTTGTTTAATATTTACATGGATGGTGTTGTAAGGGGAGGTGAATGCAAGAGTTTTAGGTGGTCTGAGTCTGGTAAATGTTGATGGAGGAGAGTGGAATCTGAAGCAGCTGCTGTTTGCAGATGATACTGCACTGGTGACTGATTCAGAGGAGAAATTGAGACAGTTGGTAGAGGAGTTTGGAAGGGTGTGTGAAAGGAGGAAATTGAAAGTAAATGAGAATAAGAGTAAAGTGATGAAGTGTACGAGGTTGATAGATGGTAGGGGGATGAATATAGTTTTGAATGGTGAGTTGCTTGAGGAGGTAGATTGTTTTAAATACCTAGGGTCACATGTTGCTGTGGATGGAAGAATAGATGCAGAAGTGAAGTTTAGAATAAATGAAGTAGGAAAGGTGCTGGGAGGAATGAAAAAAGTGTTTAAATGTCGTTCGCTTAGAATGGATGTAAAGAGAAGGCTGTATGAGGGTGTTGTGGTACCGACTGCGTTATATGGGGCTGAAACATGGAATATGGGTGTAGCAGAGAGGAAAAGTTTGAATGTAATGGAGATGAGATGTCTGAGGAGTATGTGTGGAGTGACGCGTATGGATCGAGTGCGAAATGATGAAGTGCGAAGGAGAACTGGAGTTGTTCGGGAGATGGCTGGTAGAGTTGAGCAGAGGGTGTTGCAATGGTTTGGGCATATGGAGAGAATGGATAATGAGCGATTGGTGAAAAAGATAACTAGATCTGATGTGAGAGGTGTAAGACTGAGAGGAAGACCACGAATAGGATGGATGGACAGTGTGAAGAGAGCGCTGGATGCGAGAGGGGTGTCTGTTGAGCAAGGAAGAGTGGCTGTGCGTGACAGAAATAAATGGAGAGAAATTGTGAATGAATAAGTGATGACGCAGCCCTGAGGGGATATTCTCCCGCATTTGGTCTGATCAGCTAGTCAGGTCAGGTGCGGGTAAGGGGATGGGTCTGTTATGATGTGGCAGGGGTAAATCAGTTCTGCTGTCGGGCCCTGCTGTGGATGTCACTGCTTGCATTGCGCAGTTGACCCTTGTGCGGTGTGATGCGGTGAAGATCTGTCCGTTCTCCCCTTTGGGGCTAAGATGCGAATGAATGTGTTTGAATGGATGAGTAAATGGAGAGTGAGTCGTCCTGTCTCGGCTACCTCCCTTTCCTTGGGGGAAGCAGCCTAGGTATATAGATAGATAGATTATTACTACTACTACTACTACTACTACTACTGCTACAACTATTTTTTTTTTTTTTTCAGTAGGGTAAGGTTATCTGAATTCTAGCTATACTATCTTTAACTTAGACTAGGTTTTTCTCTTTTTGCTGCTTATTTCACGTAGCTCGGTGGCGAAAAAAACACAATGCAAACGCTCTACATCCTTTACATAACACTTCTTAGTGACTAGCATCACATAGCAGCGTTAATCTCTTTTCACAACGCGGCATTCAAGGCAGATCAGTGGGAATTTTAGGCCAAGTTAACGTAAATCGAGTGTTGTTGGTCGAATGAGGTAGATAACCCAAGTGAAGGGTGAGACAGAGAGGCTTACATCAGGTCCTATAGCTACTCCACCTTAACTCAGCCCTGATTTCCGTCCTCTTGCAGCCTATTTCACGAAGGTTAGTGGCAGAAAAAGATAATGTTACGCCTCTAATTCCTCTACACAACACTTCTTCGTGACTAGCATCGCAATTTAGTGTTACTCTATCATTACAGCTCAGCACTGAAGGTCGCGAGACGGCAATTATTGGTCAAGTTCGTGTGAAATGACTCTAAAATAACAGTCACTGATCTTGATGAATAACTCAAGAGACTGGCTCGAGGGTGGGCTGGGTTCGTGGTGGAGTGGGAGTACAATGAAGATAATACTGAGTGATGACTAGTTTCTGTTCGCCTTACAATGATCTTGTGGTCTCTCGGATCTGATGCTCATTTCCCATCAGTATCTCTAACCAGGAAATGAACCTCTGAAGATGAGCTGTATTTTCCTCAGAGGGTGTTGAAAAAGCTGTTATGGCTTACTCTGGGTTCTCTTGAGGCACCTTTTAGCGGATGATCTGTGCCAATACCCACTTTGAAGGTCATAACCCCACCTTTGCTGCGTTTTATTATAGTTTTGCACTGACTTTGACACTGATGGTTAGCTAGTCTGTGATATGAGACAATATGTCGCTGCTACTGCTGCATCTGTTGCAGTCTCATTTCTTGTCATTCCTACTTCAACAGCTAACTTTCTATCCTGGGTGGTTATGAGATGTAGGGTAGATAAGATGGCTGATGCTTTGCACTATCAACCGACCAGATAAGATAGCCTCCCGCTCTGATAAGGACTCGCCGCGTATCGTTATATCGCTTCTGATGTTCACTGTGGCGTGTAGCAAACTTTCTGCAATGGGGGAAACCTCAGTCAGGAGCGAAGAGCAGCGGTCTGGGTACGTCTGGTGATGAAAACTTCTCCATTTGACGTTGTGGAGCCAAAGACCCATTAAATGAAGGGCGTACTGTACATCCCTCTCATTCAACTTCAGATATGGTGGTCTGCCTATTCCAACAGTTTTGCTGACTGTAGATCCTCTTTTATAAATGCTGCAACGATATTAACCCCTTCGCTATGAGGACGTATTTTTTCTTGTGTTCGTGCCATCTCCGGATGATTTCATTCAGGTCAGGAGATATTTCGAATCTGAGAGGTCTACAACTCCTTCACAACAAGGCATCTCCCCTTTGCTGAACAATATCGTCCGGCGGTGTCCTAATAATAAAAAAAAAAATTATATGACTAATGAATTTAACCTTGATATAACCTTGATACAGATATGTTCCCGGATGCGACATGTACGCTATGTGAAGTTTGTCAGTACATGGCTCTGTTGGTTCTCTCTGTTACCCTTTTGATCCATATTCTTGCGAGGAAGCCACTCACTTGTACTGCTGCAGCTGTCACTACTCACTGAAACATACTCCCGATGGGGACGGAGGGTCATGCGGGCGAAACGACAGGCAATGTTATCTTACTTGGAACCTGCTGAATCCTGGTAATCCTCTGTTTCCTTCTGTCCACTGGCTGTCCTGGTTTATATGAAGGCTTCTTACGTCAGCCTCATAGCACGGTTTGGGGTAGAATTTAGCTTTTTCACTTGGAGCAGTGGTCAGAAGTTAACCATAATTACCTTTATTTATACCTTTTTCTCAACTCTTTCAGCTACCAAACACTTCACAACCAAACTACAGTGAATAGTAAGACGAAAAATACGACAAAAAAAATAAGCCTTGACATTAAGTGCCATGGACATTCTTTATTGATGAAACTAGCTAAGACCCGAAGACTCTGGCCAAGATGTTTTAAGAAGACTGTCCTTGGCCTTCAGACAACGTGGCCAGAGCAGGAGCAGAGCAGTCAGTGAGAGATATGTCGGTGTGTACGTTACTGACACTGAAAAGGAAAGCGTGGAAACATTGTGCGGTTCACCACATCGAAAAAAACCAGCGGACAATTGGGAACATATGGAGCGTGAATTTCAGAGTAAGGAACAGGTGGCAGGGACAACTCAACACAAACTGGCAGTATTTTGCAAGTAGAGGACCAAACAAAGCAAACACACACACACACACACACACACACACACACACACACACACACACAATCGACACTGACAAGGATACTTAAAACATTCCCGGAGAACACAACTCACAATCGCCGCTTTACACCCTAATACTTTTTCTTATCGTTTTCTCTTTTTTTTTCTTTTTTCTTTTTTTTCCACTTTGGGGCACGAAAAGACGAGTAAAGATTTTGTCCAAAGGTTGTGGTCGGTCCAAAATCTAAACCCGACTTCCTTAGACTACAAATCGGTATGCTGCCAATTACACCACCACCACCACCACCACCGCCGCCGCCGCCGCCGCCGCCTCCGCCACCACCACTTCCACGATGCTATCACATTATTTACGGGGATAATTTTTAATGGACTATCACGAGGGTAGGAGTCATGGTCTAGGCTACTCCGTTCAGATATCTAAAGCACGAATGACCAGTCGCTCACCAATGAGTGTCATCGTGTAAACAATATACCCCAGCCATCACTTGGATTTATACCCTTCACTGGACACCCTGTTGGAGCGCCTTAAACTTTTAGACGACCAGGCATTTATTTCATGGCTATATAGTTACCACTCAGCGTAATACGATTTCATGTACAGGACGCCATTTATATTTATCCATTTATTTATCCATTTCTATATTTTCTGATAACTGGGGTCCAAGGAAGTGGTATATTATTCGCATGGAAAGACACCAAGATATGTGACAGTACCACAGATAAGAGACAGTACTGCAAAGATGTAACAGGAGTTCAGCCACGATATTTAGGATTAACACAGCCTCTGCACGTAAAGGCTGGGTGATGGGTGGATACAAGTGCTACGCAACTACTGTTTATTCTGCCCGCTTCACCTAAAACTGTCATCTCTGTAGTTTAAAATGCTGAATGGTAGATTAACAGTAGAAAATATATACTACCTGTACCGAAGAATGCTATGAAAAAACTAAGTAACAGCAGCTTTATCTCACTCTGCCACTAAGTTGAGGAAAATAAGGTCTGCCTATGAATTACGAGAAAATAGTAAGGTCCGCCACTGGATACCGGGAAGTAAAGTAAAGTCACAATTATGATGGACGAACTAACGCATCAAAACACCTCACGCAGATGTCAGTGCTTGAGAGTTCTTTTGATGTTAAACTCCCAGACCCACCAGCAAGTGTCACAATAACCTTTCACCAGAAGCACCACACCGGAGAGAGAGAGAGAGAGAGAGACAGGGGGGGGGGACAAGAGCTGGGAATGGCCTGTCACCTGCTAGCAAAGGAGCTCAATCATCCCCGGAAGTTACCTGCATGAACAGCCTCCATCGCCACTTCACCTTCACCTTCACTGCCACTTCCGTCACTTTAGCACTGCCTTCACTTTCACATTCATTGCCTTTATCCTCATTCACATAAGCTTCTACTACAACTTCGGTTCAGTCATTTTCATTCTGTCACTTTCACTTTTACTACCACCACCTTTGGCGACATTATCTTCAACCTCAACTTCATTCCCTATTCCTTTGTCTTCACTTTCAGTCTCGTCACAGTCACTCACACTATGTACATCCTTTACTTTCATCTTCATTCCCCTTACCTTTACTACTGTCACCTTCTTCACTCCTGTCAAGTTCACTCCTGTCATCTTCACTGCTATCACATTCCTTCCCGTCGTCATCACTCTCGTCACCTTCACTCATTATCTCCTTACCTGGAGCAGACGCCTGAAAATGAACCAGGATTCTATTCACTCTCACTTTCACATACCCGCTCACCTTCCCTTGCCATTCTGTCTCCATCTGTGCTGTCATCTTCACCTGCACACACGTACCTTAATCAGCCCTTTTATCTTGCCATACACCTGTCCATTCACCTCTCACCTACTCCCCCCGTTCTGCTTCAATTTATTCCTTCAAATCTGACTTCCTTTCTATTTCCCCTTGGGGATTTTGTAACACCTCTCCTATCTTTCCTAGCTATTACTCTTGCTTCACCAAATCTGCCCCCCCTGACCCTTTCCCCCTTCCCCATTTCTCAATCACTCCCCACAATTTCGAGTTCATCTTAATCCCACATTCTGAGCTGCCCTATAGTACCCTCCCCTCTCCTCAGATTCTTAAACCCTATCCATTCCGCCTTAATCTCCCCCTTCCCCAGTCTCTAATGCATGCTCCCAAAAAATTTCGAACCTTTCCCCCTACTTCCTAGTTCTTGCTCATCCTCTTTCCTCTTGTCCTTATATCCCATCTTCCCCAACTACCCCTCCCCTCGCCAATTCTCCCTCTCCTCCCCAATGCTAACCCCTCTTCCCCCAAAATTCTATGCCTTCCCTCCCCCGCCCTCTACCTTCACATCGTCGTTCAAGAGGGAAACCTAATATTCCATAAATATTCCTCTCGCCAATTCTGTCCCCATTTCTGAATTCTTCCCCTTCTGCTCCGATTCCCTCTCCACTTCTGTCTCCCCCTCTCGTCACAAATCATGAGGTTCCAAAGTTTGCCTCCCCTTCTCTCATTTCTTAAACTCTATCTTCGCAAACTGTCCTCACACCCAGTTCTAAGTCTCTTCTTCCACTACTGCATCCTCTCCCCTCCCCTCTCCTCTCCTCCCCTCCCATCTCTTCTCCTCCTCTTCTTTCCCCAGTTCTTAAACCCCACCCTTCCAAACTGCTCCCTCACCCCCCCTGCTCCCAGTACTCCCTGGCTCCCCCGGGTTCTGCATCCCCCTCTCCCTCCCTCTACGTCCTCCTATCCATCCCCTCCACAGGTGTCAGGGACGGTCATTACAGGTGTCACGGCGAGGCAGGGCAGGTGTCAGGCAGGTGGACAGGTGGACGGCGCAGGACAATGTAGTGTGGCGGGGCAGGGCAGTAACACAGAACAGGCATGAAGCAGGGGAGAAGGGATGGTTAGGTATACAGCAGGGTGGTGGGACAGGTGTTAGATGAATCCTTATGAGAGGCTAGGTGTTATGTTGGGTGGATTGGTAGGAAAATACGTTGTCCTACTAGAGATCGACAGGAATTAAACAGGGTGTTAGGGAGAGGTGCAAGATAAAACTGTTAGGACAAGAAAAGTGTTATGTAGGGTGGATAGCCAGGACAATGTAGTGTATGAGAAGTGTGGCACGGTAAGACAGCAAGATAGCAAGAAAAGACAGAGTTAAAGAAGGGGAGCAGGGTAGAAGTGTTAGATGAACTGGCAGGACAAAAGTTATTCAAGGACTAGCGTGGAAAGGGTGAATACATTTTAAGGGAAATTGACAAGACAGGTGTAACAGACTTGAAAGAGAGGTGTTAGACTGGAAAGGATGGATACATATTAAGAGAGACTGACAAAGACAGATGTTACAGACTGAAGGGGCAGGTATTGGATAATTTGGCAGTAGGACAGGTGTGAAGCAAGGTGGAGGGGATGGACTAGTTTAGATAAACTGACAGTACAGAGGGTATGCATTGTGGCAGGGCAGGAAACGTTGTGTGCAGAGTGCTATGGTAGGTAAAGTGTAAAACAGAGTGGCAGGGTAAATACGACAGGAGAGAGAAGGACAGGTAGTGTGCAAAGAGACAGGGTTGGACGGAGCAGGGGAGGTACAAAACAGATTGACATGACTAGTATTAAGAAAGACAGCAGGATAAAGGTGACAGGGTAAGGCACGGCAAGGCAGGGTAGGTAAGACAGGCTCCAGGACACAGGTGATTTAGCAGGGGAGGATGGGTGCTCAGAAGGGTGGCAGGGCAAGAGTAGTATGACAAAAAAGGCAATAGTTCGGGTACGGCGGGACACGTCTTAAGAATGGAGGAAGGACAATGACAGTGGGACAAGAAAAGGTGACAAGAACAGCAGGATAATACACGTGTTAGTATCAAATGAATCACCTGTACGCTAATTACTCCAGCATCGTGTTTCCCAGGGACGTCAATCACCTGGGGCAGTATACTCGTCGACTTGGGCGTCTTAACACTTTTCTCTTAGCGGTTAATTTTGCACACGATACTTTTTTTTTCAGACACAGACTGCATAAATAACATAGAGGAGAAAATCAATGTGCCATATGCAGAAAAAAAAATATGGAAGAGATAACTGAAACAATCCCTATGGCGACGAGAATATGGTCATTTTTTTCTGTTATTACATCTCAGCTCTCATCTCTCATTTTTTCACCCTTTCTCACATTTCTACTGACTTTCTCTCTCTCTCTCCCTCTCTCTCTCTCTCTCTCTCTCCACTCCTGTCACCTTTACAGAGAGGCAGGGCAGGTGTGAGGCAGAAAGTTCGACAGGCTTTGGTGGGGGATGCAAGACTGTGCAGTTTCTCGGTGTCATGGCAAAGGAAGATGGTATGGCAGGACAGGTGTTACGTAGAGTGGCAGGGTCTGGTGTTATGACAGGGTAAGACTGGTGTTACGTAGGATGGCAGGGTAGGACTGGTGTTATGTAGGATGGCAGGGTTGGTATTATTGAGGTGCAAGGTCGGACTGGTGTTATGCAAGGTGAAAGATGAGAGCAGGTGTTATGACGAGTGGCAAAACATAGGTGATAGTGCTGGATAGATCACAGGTTGGACAAGGCAGCACAAGTGTTAAGAAGGGAGGCAAGATAAAGAAAATAAGGTAATTGAGGTGGCTAGAAAAGGTAGGGGAGGACAGGGTTTAATATTGCGTGGCAGTGCAAAGGTGACAGGTGAAAGAATAAAGGAAGTTGGGAGAAGGTGAAACAGGAGAAGACAGGAGACAGTATGGCAGAAGACAGGAGACAGTATGATGGACAGGAGACAGAATGATGGAAGATAGGAGACAGCATGACAGAAGACAGGAAAGAGGGTGAGTGGAGAAGAGAAGAGACAGGATGACAGGAGATGATACAAGACGAAATGACAGGTAAAAACGATGACAAGAGACGACAGGAGACAAGGTGACACGAGGAAGAAGGCAGAGCAGGTGTTAAGGAAGGTAACAAGACAAAAGATTACCTGACAAGAAAGGTGGCAAGGTAGGGCAGGAGAGGGCAGGCCAATTGTTAATCCCTTTACTACAATGACGTATGTTCTGCTTTAATCTTACTGTTTTCGGATCCTATTATCTTGTTTGGGAGATTTCTCGGGCCAGAGGGATTAGATAAAACCTTCATTACCTGCATCACTAAAATACACCTGACACAGCACGAATAAAATAACTTGAAGGCAACAAAAACGCAACATAAAATCACATACAGAAGGGGGTACATACGAGTTGCAGGATCAACACTGCAAAGCTAAAAACGTGGCACGTAACGCAACTTCCTTAGAGATTTATTTTGCATATTACACCTAAACATTTTCTTGCACGTTATTTACACTGATTAAATACAGAGACAGACTGCACCACTAACATACAAGAGAAAAATCAGGAGTTACATTCAGCATAAATCGCTAAGCAAGAGGTGTTACGGAATCTCCAAAGCGACTCAGATTACGATTCAAAGACAGCTGTTGCATCAAACCATTCGTCACTCCAGTACTATTTCCATTACGCCAGTCATTCGCTCTTTTACCTGTACATTTAGGTATACCTGGGGATCTCTCTCTCTCTCTCTTACTTTCCCCCACTCCCTCTCCCTCCTCCTCCACCCATCCATCTCAACTTCTTCACTTTCGCTTCACTTAAAGCATTTCTCTTCTACTCAGTCCAATCCCACTTCTCCTCTCCCACTATTTCCTATACCTCCTTCCCTTCCTTCTCTGTCCTCCCTTCTTTCCTTTCCTCTCCTCCTCTCTCCTCTCCTCTCTCCTTCCACCAATCTCGTTTCCATACTTTTCATTCTCTATTCCTCTCCACTTTTCTCAATCCATACCTCTTCTCTCACCGATCATGTCCCTCGTCTTCCTTTTCTCATTAATTCTTCCTTCATTCTTTCCCCTCCCTCTTTTTCCTTCTTTCTCCTTCGCTTTAACTTTCTTCTCCTTCCTCGATGTGACCCCTCCATCTTTTTCAACTTCCATTTCCATTTTCTCTTTCCCTCTTCTTTTTTTTCTTTCTTTCTCCATAATCCGTTTTTCCTCTCTTCATCCTCCCTCCTCTCTCCTTCCCTTTTCCCTCCACTTTCTCTCTCCCTTTTCCGGCTAGTCCCCCCACCTCTCTCCTTCCCACTCTCTCTCTCTCTCTCTCTCCATTTCTATAGTCTTTTCCCTTTCGTCTCTCGCCTCTCCCTCTTCCCTCCACTCTTCCTCTTTCTTTTCATCTCTCTTCTTTTCTTCACCCATCATTTTTCTTCTCTCTGTCTCTTCCATCTATTGACTTTCTCTCACCATTACTCCCTCTTTTCCCTCCTTTATTCTCCTTCCTTCCTTTCCTCTCTTTCCTTCCCTACTTTCTCTCTCCTTTCCTCTCTTTCCTTCCCAACTTTCTCTCTCCTTTCCTCCACTCTTTTCACCTTCTACCTCCATTAATTTACCTCTTTTCTCCATACATCCTTCTTCTCCTCCATATTTTTCTCTCCAATCTCTCTCCTCCTTTCCCCTTTTTCTTTTCCTTCCGCTGTTTCCTTTCCTTCACACTTTCCATTTTAATTATTCACTCCTCTCCTCCATTCACCCAAATTCTCCCCCTTTCTCCTCCCCACCTTTCCTCCCTCCCTCCCTCCATCTCTCTCTCTCTCTCTCTCTCTCTCTCTCCAGTCAGCATTTCTTTCTCCTCTCCTTCAACTATCCATCTTTTCCTTCCCCTCAATTTTGCTAAGTCCTCTGTTCCCTCCTCCTTCCCTCACTCTCCTCTCCACCGAGGCTCTCCCTCCTCCTCTCTCCTCTCCACTGAGTCTCTCCTTCCTCCCTCCTTCTCTCTCTTCTCTCTACTTTCTCCCTCCCTCCTCCACCTGCCCCGTCTCCCTCAGTTCACAGCCGTAGTCTGGATGTGAACGGCTTGAAATTGAAAAAGGGGCTGGAGTCGAAATGTGTGTGTGTGTGTGTGTGTGTGTGTGTGTGTGTGTGTGTGTGTGTGTGTGTGTGTGTGTGTGTGTGTGTGTGTGTGTGTGTGTGTGTGTGTGTGTGTGTGTGTGTGTGTGTGTGTGTGTGTGTGTGTGTGTGTGTGTGTGTGTGTGTGTGTGTGTGTGTGTGTGTGTGTGTTTTGCGTCGCTTTTCGTTTTTTAATAGATACAGACAGACCAAGTATAAATAACAAGACAGACAGACAGATAGATAGATAGATAGACAGGGAAGTAGACATACAGAGATATAGTTAGAAAGAGAGAGAGAGAGCTAGAGAGAGAGAGAGAGAGAGAGAGAGTCACCCCTCCCTTCCTCTCTCATGTTACCCCCAGGATTGCATCTCTAAAAACACAATTGGTTTTGCAATCCGACCACAGATCTGGCAGCAGAGTCGAAACATAGTGAAGGAGAGTGAAGGAAAGTGGAGATTGAGGGAGAGTTATGGAATGTGAAGGAATGAAGGAAAATGGAGAGTGAAGGAAAGTGAAGAAGTGGAGCAAAGGAGAATGGGGGTGAGTGAGGGAAAGTGAAGGAGTGTAATGGAGAATGAGGGAAAGTGAAGGAAAGTGATGGAGAGTAAAAAGCAGTGAAGATAAACGAAGTAAAGTGAAGGAGGCTCGTAAACGAAGTAAAATGAAGGAGGATCGTAACACAAAGTAAAATGAAGAACAGCGAAGAAAGACGAGGTTAAAGTGAAAAGGAAGGCTGTAAAGTGGGGAAATATAAGACACAGTGGAGAAGAAATGAAGTAAAATGAAGGAAGGCTAAGTAAAACGAAGAAAATATTTAGAAAGTGAAAGAGAGTGAAGAAAAATGAAGTTATAAGAAGACACTATAGAAAAGATCGGAGGAAAATGAAGTAGCGTGTCTTACAGTAAAGGAAGTAAAATGCAAGAATATTAAGTAAAGTACAGCAAGTAAGAAATAAAGTACACTAAATTAAATGGCATTAGGCATACTGGAGACATTATGTGAAAGTGAAGAATTGTGATGATGCAAAGTTTTATTTAAATTTCAAGTCAAAGAAAAAACAAATATAAAAAAAAAGGGTTAAACAGACTATTAAAAAAAAAAAAAAAAAAAAAAAAAAGAGGTAAGTACTCCTTAGTTTAAAAATGACAAAAAAGTTTAAGCGACGAAAAAATAAGAAAATATATAAAGAACTGTATGAAGTGAAGTTAAGTGGAAGGAAGACGTGAGGCAAGTGAGAAAAACGATGCAAATTAATGAAGGATAATGAAAAGTTACGTGAAGAAAAGACAAAGGAAGAACACGGGAAGAAAATGAAAATTAAGAGAAACGGAATAAGACAAGAATATGAATAAAATCTGAATTAGGAGACAACGAGGTATATAAACAGGATATAAACAAAGCAAAGAAAATGGGAGACGAAAACACTGAACAAAGTAAGGACAGTAAAACAATGAAAGGGAGATATAGTAAACACACGAGGGAAATTAATAAAGGAAATAGATGAATTAAACGGAAGGAAGCGAAAAAGAATACATAAAATTAGAGAAAAATGAATCAAAACAAGTGAAACAAAAACTGTACGAGGTGTAAAAGACAGACAGAGGGAGAGTTACAAAGATGGTCGAGTTTTAAATTGTTGGTGGGGGTCTGTCACACATAAATCACGATATTTTGATACCAGCCACATAACTCTCTTCCGCCCCAGCACACACACACACACACACACACACACACACACACACATTAAAAACCACACTGACAGACACACGAGCACTCACACACACTTACAGACACAGCACCCTTCCCTGCACTCATCCCTTCTCCCCCTCCCCTCCCCCACACAAGCATAATGTAAGAATCCCCCCCTCCCCTTCATGGTGGCGGCGGACTGAAGGAGACATTAGCATAATCCCGCACGTCAGGGGCCTGGTTGCGCCCCCAAAACATCACGTCGGGAATTATTTTTAGTGCCCCCTTAAACACGACGCAGAAGGGGACGTGGGAGGCGGGGGTGAAGGGAAACGATCTTATGCACCTTTTTCCATTTCTACATCTGCAGTTTGGGCCTTTTCCAAGTTGCTATGGCGTCCCGCGAGAGTACCGAAAAACTTTAACAGGTTATTCTAGAACTGGTGAAAAAAAAAAAAAAATAGGCTATATCAACATGGACTCAATTCGTCACTTAGTTACTCATAATCGTAACTCCTGAAAACCGGACTCACGTTGGAGGTTGTTGACTGCGGGTGAGTTTGAGGAAGATGAGGAGGAAGGAGTAAAGGAGGAGGAAAACAACTAATATAAAGGAAAGGAGGAGAAAAGAAAGATGAAAAGAAAGGAAGAGAGAGAGAGAGAGAGAGAGAGAGAGAGAGAGAGAGAGAGGGGGGGGGTAAGTGTGAATCCTACATCGCTTACTGGTATTGACGCAAGATGGAGTGGCAAGGGGACGAGATTAATGGTGTGTGTGTGTGTGTGTGTGTGTTTTATGGATTTGCCGAACCCTGCTAAGCTGCATTTACAACCACCGACATCCAGTCATCAGTCAGCGTAGGGCAGAGATGGAGGTGGAGGATGGATGAGAAACACACCAAACAGCAGTCACGTTGGAGCCCACACCGCGATCCATTTCTATCACACACCATCCACGCATCCGATGTAGCGATCATCCTTCTAGTCAGCCAGAGAAGCGGACAATTACCCACCCATCCATCTACCGATCCATCCATCCATCGGTCATCATTTTCCATCACAAACACCATCCATCCCACCAGAGAAGCAATTATCCTTCCAACCATCCATCTCTTCAGGAAAGTGATCAATCAACCCATCCATCCATCCATCTATCTATTTATTCAGCAAAAAGTATGTACGCTGGAGTCCTCATGTTCATCAATTTCCATCACACACACACTCCATCCACTATGAAAGGAGATCATCCATCCATACTGACGATCATTCATCCATCCAGTCAACCGTCCAACCATCGATACACCCGGCAAACAGCATCCACTTTGGATATGAGAGGTTCCAAATTCTTTCCTCCCAAAGAACATCCACTCAGAGAAGCAATCATTCCCCTATCCATCCATCCATCCATCACGAGAAAAATTACTTAACCATTTGTCCATCCTGGGAAACTATCAATCATTCACCCATTCATTCACAAGAGCTATTACTCAGAATCTTCTATCTATCCATCAACCATCCATCCATCCATCATTCCATCCTCCAACCCTCTCCAGCTGCAGGCACGGAAGGGTTGGGGGCAGGGTAGGAGGTGCGATCTGTGAGGTAACTCCATCCATCCATCCATCTACCCAAAGAAATGTTTGTCCATCCGTACACCCATCCAACCGGCCAGAAAAAGATGTTCATCCAATCAAACAGAGAATCATCCATACACAGAAGCGATCAAAATCCATTCGTATGTCCAGGAAACCTACCATCCACCCACCAAAAGAAGCAACCATCCACCTATCTATCTATCTATTCATCCATCCATCCATTCAACCATCCACCTATCTATCCATCCATCCATTCTCCAACTCTCTCTCGTGCCAGGCAAGGGATGAGGTCAGTGAGGTATGGGACTGGTGGCGAGAAAAGAGCATCCATATACACAAACCAGCAATCTACCTAGCCATTTATCTACAAAAGCAACCATTCAAACACGAATCATTCATCCATCCATCCATCCGACTATCCATCCTCCAACAACTCTCTAGCAGCAGGAAAGGTGGTCGGGACAGGTGGGTGTGGGGTCGGTAAGGTATGGGGATGGTGACAAGCACAAAGCAAAAAGATATAATACACACTAGCAATCCACCCAACCATCCATCCAACCAACCATCCATCCATCCGCCCATCCATCCATCCTCCTACTCTCTCTAGCAGCAGGCAGTGGGGTCTGGGCAGGTGGGGGTCTCTGAGGTATGGGGCTGGTGGCGAGCACAAAGCAAACAGATATATAACACACACCAACAATGGCGCCAGCTTTTCAGGCCCTACGACCAGCCAGATTTTAGCCTCTTCCCTCCTCCTCTCCCTCTCTCTCTCTCCATTCTAGCAGCCTGAGAGGAGGAAGGAGAGGAGGAGGAGGGAAGATGGAAGGGGTAAATGTTGGGAGGGAAGGAAGAAGCTGGAAGAAGACCGGAGAAGATGGAACGAGTAAATGCTACGAGGGGAGCAGGGAAGGAAGAGGCTGAGAGAAGGAGGGAGGAGGAGGGATGATGGAAGGGGTAAATGTTGAGAGGGATGAAGGAAGGATGAAAATTGGGAGAGGAGGAGGAGGAAGGGAAAGTGGACGAAAACTAAAGCTAAGAGAGAATGAGAAAACGAGGAAGGAAGGAAAGATAAAAGGGATGGAGGGAAGGAAGGATGACAGATGGAGAGAGAAGGAAACTGAAAGACAAAAGTTAAGAGGGAAAGAGGGAAGAAAATATGAAAATTAAGAGGGAAGGTGGGAATAAGGAGTGGAAGAAAATAGGGAATGAAGAGGAGAAAGAAAGGGTAGATGTTTGGAGGGAAGGAAAAGAGGAGGAACGCTGGAAAGGAAGGAAGGGGAAAGAAATATACTGGAATAAGTGGTGGGAGAAGTAGAGGGGAGAGAGAGGGGAGTGGAGGATTCAAAGGAGATGAGAGTGAGTGATATGAAGGGTATAGAGACCATGAGGAGAGGAAGGAGGAGGCAAGGAGGGAGAGAGGGAGGAAGGAGGAGGCAAGGAGGGAGAGAGGTAAGAGGGTGGAAGGAAAGGTGTAGAGGCAAAGCACAAAGGGGAAAAGAGGAAATGGATGGATGGATGGGTGAACAAAAGAAGGAAAGGGAGGAGGAAAGTGAGAGTGAGGAGGTGAAGGAAGAAAGAGAGAAGGGGGAGCAAGGGATGAATCAAGAAAGACAGGAGAAGAGGGAAGTGGGAGGAGAGAGGAACAGCAGGGAAAGGGTAGGGAGGAAGGGAGAGAGGGATCAACAAACGAGGATGAAAGTGGGAAGGAGCAAAGTAAGTGGGGAAACGGAGAAAGGAGAGGGAGAAAAATGGGAAAAGAGGAAGAGAGAGTTGGACAGTGTGGGATGGAAATTTAAGAGATGAGGTAGTTTTGGGAGGAGAAAGGGAGGGATGAGGGAAAGGAGGTAATGGTTGTGGTAGGGAAAGATAAAAATAGGAAGAAGCAAAACTGGAAGGAAGAAAGAGACTAGGTTGGAAGGAAGGAAGGATGGGAAGCACGAGGGAAGAAAAGAAGAAAAAGTAAAATGATGAAAATAACAATAATTGACTGAGAGCAAGAAAGAGAAGTAAAGGAAGGAAGAATGATGAAAGATGGGTGAGAGGAAAGAGGGACGAGAGTGAGGGAGGAAAGGGGAGGGAAGGAACTGACGACAAATGAGAGGGATGGAAAGAAAGAAAGAAGTGGAGGGGAAAAGGAATGAGGGGGTAGGGGTATAAGATACGCTTGAGAGATGGCACAATAAAAGAAAGAACGAAAAGGAAAGATAAATTGGAAATGAGAATGAAGGAAATGGACGAAGAGAGAAATGGTACGAAGGAATAATAAATGGAAATGAAGACAGAAGAAGAATGGGTGAGAGATGAGGGGGGGAAAAAAGATAAACGAAGATGAGGTACACGATGGAAGGAGGCATAGGTACACGAAAAAGAAACTGAGAGGGAGAGAAACAAGGGGGGATGGCAGAATGAGTCAAGAGTGAAAGAATGAGGGAAAAGAGAGGGGGGGGGGGGAAATACTGGACTAAGAAAAGAGGAATGAAGAGCAAGGAAAAATGAAGGAAGGAGGAAAGTGAGTGAAGGAATGAGGGAGAAAAATAGGTGAAAGGGGTGAGGGAGATTTAAGGGAGGGAGGGAGGGAGGAAAGAATGATAATGGGAGAGGAAAGAGAGAGAGAGAGAGAGGCCACAAGAGGGATGAATGGATGAAGAATATATGGACAGGCGGAGGGGGGGGAATTAGGGGGAGGGAGGTGGAGGGGTGGGGAGGAAGGAAGAAGTGGGAAGAGGAAAGGTGTGTGTGTGTGTGTGTGTGTGTGTGTGTGTGTGTGTGTGTGTGTGTGTGTGTGTGTGTGTGTGTGTGTGTGTGTGTGTGTGTGTGTGTGTGTGAATCTTACAACGCTTACTGGTATTGACGCAAGATGGAGTGGCAAGGGGGTGAGATTAATGGTGAGAGAGAGAGAGAGAGAGAGAGAGAGAGAGTGATAGAAACTTGACGAAATTGCACTAAAGTTTGGAGGGACTGGAATATATCAAGAGAGAGAGACGGGGAGATGCCAAGGGACTTAATACAACTATCTACCTACCTTTCTGTCTACCTATCTATCTACCTACCTGTCTGTCTATCTATCTTCGGGTCATGTCAGTCTGTGGTTAAGTTATATAGCTGTAGTTGTGTTCTCACCCTCCATGCCTAGTAAATAAATAAATAAATAAATAAATGCCACGTAATTTGTTATATATATTTGTTTTTCTGCCACATGGAAGTAATATCGATCTGTTTATCCATTTATATTTCATCTGGAGATACTGTAATTTCCTTCATTAATAAAATCTCTATCTACAAATCTACCTACCTACCTCATCTTACCTACCCACTCTTACTACTAATATTCCCATTCTCCTTTCTATCTACCTATTCATCTGCTTACCTATCTACCTCCCTTCCCACTCCTACCAAACTACCTATCCATCTACCTACCTACTAATTTCCTTATCTGACTACCTGCCACCTTACCTACTAATCTACTCAATAACTTAACCATCAACCTACCTATCATCGTCGTCATCATCATCATCATCATCATCTCAGCTTTACATACTTTACAATAGGCATCAAAATACCGTATTCCTTGAACTCTCTCTCTCTCTCTCTCTCTAAACATACAATGGGTTATACAGATTCACCCTTTAGTCTCTATCATCTCAATCGTTACACCATAAAATTCTGTATCTCAAACTGGACTTGTATGATGAATTTTAATTGTATGACAGAATAGGGAAAATCAAAATGTATGACAGATTAGGGAAAATTATGTACATTTATTCAAGTCTAAATATGAAGGGGGTCATTTTTTTTTTAATATGTATAAATTAGGGAAGACGAAACTTTTACCACAAACGGGTGCTGAAGAGGGATGCCTTCAAGCGGCGGCACTGATATAGCTAAGAGGCTCCACTGCCCTGTTATGCGAACGTTCAACTCTCTCCCTATCTGCAGAAAGGAGGATGGTAGACTGCTGGAGGAAGGCAACTTCAGTCAGCCGCCTAATGGGTTCACGTTAAGATGATCCTAGGATTTAACTACTCCTACTACTACTACTACTACTACTGCTACTACTACTACTATCGCAATTGAAGGCCTAATAGTCTCCCTGAATTTCTATGCAGGAATTGGATCTAACGCCCATTAAATCTGCAGTCGACTACGTTACCTCCTCCCACTCTACCCTCCTGCTACGCCCCCTCAATTAACTCATCCTATCACTCCATCTCTCTCTCTCTCTCTCTCTTTCTTCGTGTCGCATTTAATCTCTCTCTTTTCCAGATGTCCTTCCCTTCTTTCTCCCTCCATCGCTCTTCCTCTCCCTCCTCCATTCATTTCCCCTCCCTCCTTCCTTCTTTCCTCTTCTCATCTCTTCCCCTTCCTCTCCTTTCTCTCCCTCTTCCACTCTCTCCTCCTCTCTCTTCCTCCATCTCTCTTTTCATCTCTCCCTCTCCCTCTCCCACCTCTCTCTCCACCAATCCCTCGTCCTCCCTCCCTTCCTCCCACCCTTCTTTCGTCCCTCCACCTGCCACACTTGCCTCAATCAACCCTCTCATTCCTTCCTCCCTCCCCCTCCCAGGGTGAAAGGGAGGGTGTCAGGGGAGGGAGGCAAGATGGATGACTGTGACCTGAGCTGATGGATGAATGAGGGAGGGAGGGAGGGAGGGAGGGAGGGAAGGTAAGAGGTATGGACAATAGAGAGGAGGGAAAAAAGGAAGGAGGAAGAAAGGTTGGAGCGGTGGCAAAAGGAAGAGGGAAAGAAGGAAGGAGGGGGCAATGGCAGAAAGAAAAGAAGGAAGAAGATGGAGAAGAGGGAAAGATAGAGGGAAGGAATGGAGGAGGAGGAGGAGGAGGAGGAAGTAGAAGAAGAGAGAAGAATTAGCAGAGAAGAAAGGATGGTTGAGATGAAAAGTGAGAGGTATGGTCATTGGGGGAAAGAAAAGTGGGAGGGAGAAAAGGAGAAGAGAGGAACAGAGGAAGAAGAAGAGGAAAGAGGATTTGGAGACAGGAGGGAAAGGTGGACGAAGTGTAGGAAAAGAGGAGAGAGGAGGAAAGAGTGAAACATGGAAAGGATGTGAACAAGAGGGAATCGAAGGAGAGAGAGAGCCAAGGAGGGTAGGAAAGACACAGGGAGGGAGGAAGGAAGGGAGAGGGAAGGGGAGGAAGGGAGGGAGAATTTTAAAAGAAAGGAGATAGAGAGAAGGAGCGGGGATGAAGGGAGAGTGTGAGTAGAAAGCTGAGGGAGTAAAGAAAATGAAGGGAGAGAAGGACTACGTAATTAAGAAAATGAGGGAGAAAGTTAGCAAGTGAGGTACAATGAGAAGTGAGAAAAGGAATCAGGAGGACGAGAGAGAGAGAGAGAGAGAGAGAGAGACTGTGTGTGTGTGTGTGTGTGTGTGTGTGTGTGTGTGTGTGTGTGTGTGTGTGTGTGTGTGTGTGTGTGTGTGTGTGTGTAACCCCTTCAGTCCGAGGACGATTATATTCAACTAAGCTTACATTTCTCGAACTGAGGGGTTTTTCTAAGCTGAATAAATTCGTCTGTTATGAGAAAAAAAAAAACGCATCGTACTCATGGGGTTACCTGAAAAAGTGAGTGAGGGAGTGAGTGAGTGAGTGAGTAAGTGAGTGAGTGAGGGAGGGAGTGAATGAGAGCTAGACCGAGGAAGGGAGAAGGAATAGCGTCTCAGTAGTGAAAAATTAATTGACGAATGGACGGAAGGGAGAGAAAGGTAGGGTGAGGGAGGGTGTGGGGAGGGGAAGGATGAGGAGAAGGTAGGAGGGTGAGGGGAGGGTAGGAGGGTGAGGGGAGGGTAGGAGGGTGAGGGGAGAATGGGTACGAAAGTGAGGGAAAGAGTGAGAGGTGCGTGGAAGGTGGCGATGTAGGGGAGAACGAAAGAAATGGAGGGGAAAAAAAAGGGGGAGGGAGAGGGAGAAATATAAAAATGGGGGGATAAAGGGAGAGGCTGAGAGGGGAAGAGGAGGGGGGAGAGACTGGAGGGAAGGATGAGAGAAAAGGAAAAAAAGTGATAAAAGGAGAGAGAGAGAGAGAGAGAGAGAGAGAGAGAGAGAGAGAGAGAGAGAGAGAGATTGAAGACTAGAGCAATATGATAATCTCAATCTATATGACGCCTCTGGGAATGATACAATATTTGGTCGAAGCGAGGTGTCTCTCTCTCTCTCTCTCTCTCTCTTTCTCTCTCTCTCTCTCTCTCTCTCCACTACAGTATGTGACATTTTTACTATACTCCGTTCACTTCAACAAGGAGTAAAATTGCCATATCTCCCATCTTGATTACTGAGATATAAGAAATTAACACTAGAATACAGTGCTAGTCACGAAGAAGTGCTATGGAAAGGATATACAGCTATAGCATGATCTTTTACCGCCAAGGAGTTACGGGAAATAAGCTACAAAAGGATGAGAATCTAGGTCAAGTTAAGGTGGAAGGGGTACAGCGTTGCAATGTCTCAGCGTTTTTCTTTTATCTAATCATTTCCAAGGTCAAAGGTCAAGGTAAAAATACAAAAACATCATCACCATCATCATCATCATCATCATCACTGTCGTCGTCGTCACCATCCTCATCCTCATCAATAAAATTAGTCACCCCATCATAATCACTATCTTCGACAACATCATCGTCACAGTCATCCCACCACTAACACCATCGTCGCCATCATCACCACCACCATCACAATCATCACAGTCATTACCACTGCCATCACTGTCACAATAACCGCCATCATCATCAGCAGCAGCAGCAATACTATCATCCTCATTACTTTTATCATCATCATCTTACTTCACACATACACACAGTCTGAAAGAATTAAAAACTACAGGACGGCAGCATCAGTCGAGGTAGAGTAAGACAAGGAAATCAAAATATCAACTCACCCTCCAATGTCGTTGGAGTTACGAGGCTGCTTACATCTATGGTGCCTGGTGATGGGCTGGCCAGGTCCCTAAAATAAGGAAATATGCGGGTGAACAGACAAAAGGTGAGATGGCTTGACAGGTATATACAGAAATAGTTAATAATAATATTTTGGTTGATACCGAGATGGGCAAATTGAAAGATATAGATACCGTATATAAACAGACATATAGATAGATAGATAGATAGATAGATAGATGGATAGATAGATAGACTGATATATACATACTGACGGATACATAAAGAAACTGTACCAGAATCAATAAAACCACTTAAAATAATAGATATAAAACTGGCATAGACCGATGATTTACTGAGTGGGTTGCGTCAAAGATAGGGAGACTGACAGACAGACAGACACGTTAGAGAAACAGACTAAACTAATATCACTGCAGAGAGAGAGAGAGAGAGTCGTGAGGGAGGGTATCTGGACCTCAATGGGAAAAGTTGTGTAAGTGAGCGAGAGGTTGGCGAAGTTATTGAGTAGTGGGTTAGGTGAGGAGACGAGCTACATGTGTGTGTGTGTGTGTGTGTGTGTGTGTGTGTGTGTGTGTGTGTGTGTGTGTGTGTGTGTGTGTGTGTGTGTGTGTGTGTGTGTGTGTGAGAGAGAGAGAGAGAGAGAGAGAGAGAGAATTAATACCTAGAAAGAGAAAATACGAGGTGCGTGATGGCGAATGGAAGACTTAAGATGGACAACGAGGGAGAGGAGGGAAAGAAATGGAAAGTGACAGAGACACAAATTTGGAGGACAGAAAACGATGTAGGTGGGAAAGAGAAAGAAAAATGTCAGACGAGGTGGAAAATACAGACGGGGAGAGACTGAATGGGAGAGTGAGAGAGATGGAATGAGATATAAACAAAGTGACTGAATGGGTGAAGGGAGAAATACAGAAAACGAGGAACAGGGGAAGTTAATGGGAGACTTGGAAAGAAAAATCAAGGAAAGTGTGAATGGGAGAGGAATAAGAAAAAAAACAAGATATACGTAAATAGTAGTCAAATCTTAATAAAATATACGGTATAATTCCGTGTACGAAAGTAATTAAGTATATAGATAAATAATAAAGGAAGTTTGTGAAATACGACTAAAATAAAATAAGTGTGAGACCAAATTTCCAAACCACAAATATGAGGTGGATCAATAAAAAACTATACTTGCGCGTGAGTAAAAGTACTAATAAGACAAGGCTACTCCTCAAAATAAACTGCTGTGAGTGGGTGAAAGTAATCACGTATGAATTGGCGGTAAAAACTGATGAGTGTTCTGTCATTAAAAAAGACTGACGAATTACTATGAAAAAACGTGTCGTGAGTAAATTAAGCTGAATATAAGTGACCTGTGAATATATATATATATATATATATATATATATATATATATATATATATATATATATATATATATATATATATATAATTTCCTAACTATAAATATGAGTTATAATATTCAATGTGTTAAATATAGGCAATGTATGAACAGGGGTCACTGTAAAAAATGTCCACTCCTAGAATTTTTGGAATATGGAGTTGATTTTATGACTGAGCGGATATCTGTGGCAAAGAAATAATAATGATCATGTACTGACTAAAATATAACATACGAGTAACGTGAACACACTGCCACATACCATCACGCCACCCTTCGCCACACCACACACCACCACACCACTCATCCCCCACAACACACCAACTCACGCCACAAACCACCCCACCAAACCATCACACCACACCATCCATCCCTCACCACACACACCCACCCCACACCCCACCCCACCATACAACGCCACCCTTCCTCATTACCCCTCCCTCAAACCACCCATTACACCCTGCCTATTAAACCCACCCAAACTTCCAGCACCACATACAAATACTTATTTTTTTTACGCCCAAATTTACAGTAGCCCGTAAAACAGAATCTGCACTAAATGTCGGACACTTTCGTAAATTAGCTTTCTATATCTTTTTTTTTTTTTTTGCGAGGGGGGGGGGGAGGAGGTGTGTTGCAGGAATATATGTGAGGACTTTAGCTATTGTTTGAGGTTACTGTGCTCGCTTCCGTTAATTTGGCTGTGGTGATTTTTTTTTTTTTTTTTTGCCAGGGTTGAAAACGGTGTGTGTGTGTGTGTGTGTGTGTGTGTGTGTGTGTGTGTGTGTGTGTGTGTGTGTGATAAAACCAAGGTAATACCATAACCAAATCCTCCCATATTACAATGATCTACATACAGGTTAGTAGATTTGTTGCTCTTTGATGTATTTGTACTTTCTCACTTCGTCCCCTATCCACCTCTTCTTTTATCAGCCTCTTATCTATCCACCTATCTATCACCTCCCCTCCCTCTCTCTCACATCATCATCCCTCCATCTACTCATTTCTCTAATATTAGCCTCCATCTATCTGTTTATCTATCACTTCCCCTCCCCCTCTCCTCTCATTCAGTCTATCATCTCTCCATCTACTCCTCTTTCTCCCTTCCCTTCCACTTCATTGATTCTCCTTCCTCCTCATTACCCATCTTTTCTTCCTTCATTACCTTCTCATCACCTCATTTTCCTCTCTCTTCTTCCCCTCCCTCGCCCTCCTCTTTTCTCTCCCTCTCCTTCCTTCTCCCTCCCTCCATTATCCTCTCTTTGTTTCCCTGCTTCCCTGTTCACCTCATATTCCTTCCTATCTTTGCGTCTCTCTGTCACCTCTTCTCTTCCCCTTTCTTTTCCTTTGTCCTCTCCTTTCGTTTCCTCTTATCTTTCTATTTCCTCTTCTCTTTTCCCCTCTCTCCATGTATTCTCTTCCTCTTTCCTCCTCTTCTTTCGCTTTCTTTTCTGTCTCTTCTCTTTACCCTTATTCTCTGTCATCACTTTTCCTTCTCTTCCTACTTTCTCCATCTTGTTCTTCCTCTTTGTCTTCTCTTCCCTTCTCTCTTTTCACTTTCTTCCCCCCCCCCTCTCTCTCTCTGCTTCCATGTCGTTTTTTTTCCTCTTTTTCTTCTCCCACTGTTCCTTCTCCTTACCCTTCCTTTCCCCTAACTTTCATCTTTCTCCTTCACCGTTTCATTCATTTCTTCCCTCCCGTCTTCCTCTCCTTCACTTCCTTTTCCTAGTTACTCCTCTCCTATTATCGTCCTCCATTTCTTTTTTCTCTCCTTCTTCCCTCTATTCTCTCTTCCATCTATTTTTCTCCACTCCATCTCCAATCTTTATTCCTCCTCTTCTTTCCTCTTTTCCTCCTCGCTCTTTCCTTCCTTGGCTTGTACTTTTCTCTCTCTTTCTTCCCTTTCTATTTCCCCCTTCCACTTTCCTCTTTTCTTCCTTTTCTTTTGCCTCTCCCAGCTCCTCTTTTCTTCCTTCTCTCTCTCTCTCCTTATACTCTTATCCTTTAATTTCCCTTTCCTTCTTTCCATCCTTTTTCTTCTCCCTTTATAATTTTCCTCCTACCCCTCCTTCCCTTTTTATATTTTTTCTTCTTCCTTTCCCTGTCTTCCTACCCTTCCCTTTACTCTTCCCCTCTTCCTCATCACTTCTCGTTTTAGTCCCCCCTCCTTCTCTCTCTCTCGTCCCATCTTTTCTCCTCTTCCTCCTCCTCCTCCTTTCCTTCGCCCAACTCTTCCTCCCCCCCCCCTCCCCATAATGCCTGACCACGGAGCCTGCCTGCCCAGTGAGTCGTCAGCAAGTCAGTCAGTCAATGCGGATTCTGCTGACTCTACCCTCACCTCTCTCTCTCTCTCTCTCTCTCTCTCTCTGCTCCTCGCTTTTCTCACCGCTCTCTCACCATTCCCTTCCTCACTCCACTCTTCACTACTCCCTCCCTCTCTCTCTCTCTCTCTCTCTCTCTCTCTCTCTCTCTCTCTCTCTCACTGTTATTCATGACTTTTTATTCATGATTTTTTCCTTCAAGGTTCCTTCTTCACTTTCTCAAGAACCCTTCCCTTTCTTACACCCACAGGCTAAAACGTGGGGAGGTTTTGTGTTTAGTCTTGTTTGTCCTTCTGTCCGCCTGTCTGTTAGTAAGATTATGGAGAAACTAATAAATGGAATTAAACCAAAATTTGGCATAATGTTTGGCGACCATCAGGGCAAAAGGTGATTAACTGGGGGCGAGAAAGGACACAGGTCGTGGGTGAAGGGAAAGGTCAGCTCAGTTTTGATTCGAATGTGACCAAACTTTGTGGACTGGGTGAGGGACAGGAGAGGGTTAAGTGATTCAATTTTGAGAACCATCAGTCACAGGGTAAGGCCAAAGGTTCATCTCTGTAATTCATTTTTAACCCCGATTTCGACAAGACTTGGTAGATGGACTTAAGATAAGCCAGTGATGACGATATACTATTTTCAGAACAAATTGCCGAAGGTCAGGACATAAGATAAGGTCAACTTAAAACTCTTCTGATTCGATTTGACCTGAACTTAATGGGTAGGCCAAGGGTCGGGTAAGGATGAAATATCTGGATGTTGACAGCAATTAATCGACGGAAAAGAGTACAGAACAGGGTCACAGGTTTGCCCTTAAGCCCATTCCGCCCAACCACTGGGCTCCTGCGGTGTCCTTGCACGCTGCTCATCAGTTTCGAAGCTGGGGACGAATCACGCTTCAAACAGTAGATCAGGAACGAGGGATGTGCTTCCGTTCATCACGTCTGCACGGTTATTTTCCAACATTTTTTCACTACCATTATCCACAACCACAGATTCCCGCCGATTGTGTGGACGGGGCTTTATTCTTTATTGCACGGCTTCTTCTTATACTTCATAATGTTAGTTCTTCCTCGACTATTTTACTATCCCTCCTTTTCCTCCTCTCTTTCCTCACTCTTATTCCCCTTATGTTTTCCCTCCTACCTTTTCTCCTCCCTTCCTTCTCTACTCCTCCCCGTCTCGTCAGCAGCAGTCAAAGTCACTGCTGATGGTGTTGACTCGCTCCTCACCACTCCACTCCATCCTGCCTCACCTCTCTCCTTCACCACTCACTGCTTCAGCCCTTCCCTCGTCACAGTTCTCCCACGCTCCTCAGTGACTCATGGTTCCATCCTCATTCCTTCCCTCCCTCTTTCACTCCCTGCCTCCCTTCCTCCCTCCTTTTTCACTCCCTGCCTCCCTCCCTCCCTCACTGGGGGTTCCTTGTTCATGGTTCCCTCTATTCCGACTCTCTAACAATTTCTGAATCTTAAAAATTCACTATGGCGTCTTGAAATTTTTACAATTATATTTCCACCCATTAGTGCCTTTTCCTTCAGCCTCTCTCTCTCTCTCTCTCTCTCTCTCTCTCTCTCTCTCTCTCCACAGCTCCTCATTCAAAGCCCTTCTTACTCTCTACTAACTTTGAATAACGTGGCTTTAAATATTCCCTCACATTTCTGCTCGATATTCCCAAGTCTCCTAATAAGTTTCCTCCTTGTCTCTCAACTTCTCTCACCTTTTCTCACTTTCTCTCTCAGCCTCTCAAGTTTCTCTCCCTCACATTCTCACTGGAGGTGTTGTTTCAGTGTTTAACAATTTCTCTTGAATATGAGTCTCCCTTCTCTCTCTCTCTCTCTCTCTTTCATAGCTTTCCAAAACGTCTTCCCTCAAATCACTGTCAAAAATCAAATATATATTCAAGTGACTTCTTAAATCAGGCTTTTCACATCACGTTGAAATTGATGAGAAAAATGATTGAAATTGATGAGAAAAATGATGATACTTTTACGTGAATTTATATATAATTTGATACAATTTTTTTTTTTGTCGGTATATACTTCCTCAAAAACTATTAATTTATACTGTAACTCTGATTTATATATAGATTTTGAGGCAGAAAAATGTGCGATGTTTATATGAATGTGTATGATAATATTACTAATCTATCTTTCTAGCCACTTTCTCTCTCTCTCTCTCTCTCTCTCTCTCTCTCCTTTACTCTCTTTTGCATCTTCTCTCTTCCTTTATATTCACTAAGCTCTTTTGCATCTAACTCACATTGTCTTAATCTCTCTCTCTCTCTTTCTCCCCATTCCTCCCCTTTGTCCCCTCTCCATTTCCACCTCCAATTACCTCACCTTCACCCCTCTCTTCAATGTACTATCTCCCTACCTTCCTTTGTGCCTTCATTTCCCTCCCCCTCTTTCCCTCTCATTCTCTCATCTTCGCTCCTCCCTCTCCCTTCCTTCCTTCTCAACCTCCTTTCATCTCCCTCTCCACGCCCACCGCTCTTACTCTCTGCTCTCTCTCCCTACTACTCCCTTAAGCCTCCGTTTTCCTCTCCCTCTTTCCCCTCCCACCGACTCCTTCTTTTTTCTTCCTTCCTTCCTTCCTTCTCTCCCTCCTTTCTTCAGTCACCTCCTTCTGTTTACTTCCATTCTCTATCCTTCACTCTTCCTTTTTTCCTCCCCCTCCTTCCTTCCGTCTCACTCTCCATCACTCTTACTTTCAGCTCTCCCTTCCACCATTCTTTTCCCTCTTTCCTTCCTCCCTTCCTTCTCTTCCTTTCCCCTACTTTCCCTCACCTTGACTCCTCCCTTTTCCTTCCCTCCTTCTCTCCCTCCTTCCCTCCGTCCTCTCTTCGGTTTCCATCACCCCTCCAGTCAGTCAGGAGTGAAGGCAATCGCTGACTCCGCTCATTTTATTAATTCCCTGCAGTTTCCCTTCCTCATCTCCGCTCATCTCCCCCCACCCTCCCCCCCCAAACCCCTCCTAGATCAGCACCCACTATTTCATTTCCTAAGTGGCCGCATTTCTCAGGTTTTGGTTGGCTGGTGTCCGTATTTCTTAGGGGGATGGCAAGTTTGTGAGTTAGAAAGGAGGGGGATGATAGCTGTGGGGAGGGAGAGAGAGAGAGAGAGAGAGAGAGAGAGAGAGAGAGACCAATGCAGACACCAAAGGCAATTTCCCATTTTTTTTCACCACCTCTCTGTTCTCTCCTCTGTCATAATCAGGGCCGTATTAAGACCGTATTAACGCGTATTTCACCAATTACCACCCTCCTTTTGATGCCCAATTACACCCTCTATTAAGCTCGCGTGTGTCTGTCTGTTAGCTGGGTGTATTTAACAGATTATTATTATTATTATTATTTTTTTTTTGATGAAGGGTTTGGCTTTTAATGATGGCTGTTCTTTTATTTTCCTTGTTTTTGCTTTGTTTGTTGTTTATTGTTTTCTCTCTCTCTCTCTCTCTCTCTCTCTCTCTCTCTCTCTGACCTCCTTTCCCGTGTAAATAAGACAGTTTTGCTGATTTCTTTACATTCTTTACCTGCCGCTTCACGAGAGTATCCCTCCCACATCAAACCACGTAAGATATCAGTCAATCTTCCTTCCATATTTCATTCCTTACAAGACTCTTCCCAACAACACCCGTATTATCTTACACACACCCCAGTTTTTTACTATTTTGCTCCTCCCGTATTTATAAGTGTCAATTAATACGGCATCACAAATCGATTCCTTTGATAATCCACCATCATGATAATTTCCCTTTATATTCTTTTTACAATAATTCACTTCTACTTTATCGCAACATTATCAAGTATTTTTCGTATTGATATTTTTTGCACTAATTCACCCGTATTTCCCCACTGCTAATTCTGTTTTAAATTAACCGTATTTTCCCATCTCCTATTTCTACGTGGTTTATCGCATTTATGTGTGTGGTGTAATTTAGAGCCGATTTTCATAATTATTCGTCCGTATTTTCCGCCCCGTCTGCTGTTCATCGCTGTGAGAATCTGCCCGTATCACACGCACGCACGCACGCACGCACGCACACACACACACACACACACACACACACACACACACACACACACACACACACACACACACACAATCTGCCCGTATCTATTTTCGTTGTAATTCACTCACACACACACACACACACACACACACACACACACACACACACACACACACACACACACACACACACACACAAGCATCGCCACCTCAATAATTTTTCAAACTTATTTCCAAACCCACAATACTTATGCTGTACTTATACCAAAGGCCCTATTCCCTTATCCCTCACTCATATTTCTCTTATTCCCACATAATTCACCCGTATTTCTATAACAGCAAGAGAGACGTATTTCTATGTTCGCAATTATTCAGCCGCATTTTCCCTTCATGTCCCGTTCACCACAATAATAATTTTTCCGCTTTGGCCAATATAAAAAGGCGCTGTCTATCGCATATTCATTCGTATTTGTTTCGGCAGACCGTTTGAGGCACAACCAGTCCACTAAAATTCATCCACGTAATTTCTGCAATAACTGATCTTGAAGATGAACCCGTAAATCGCCTAGCGCAATGCAAACCCCTAATTACTGAAGGTCATTTACAGAACACCTGTGGTTATTAAGTAAGGTTAGCCTGCATCCCATATTACAGAACGCAGTCAGCAGCCATACAGTACGGCCAGATACGTTCCATCATCACCACGTACTTCAAATAAATAAAACAAAAATAAGAACTAACAAAGGGGGTATGCATTCCACTTTGCTATTTCAGATTAAGCATACGATCCTTAATAATGATCTGCATTAACTTACTGCATTTTCTACTCATGAGCGCTATTACCATGAATATTTTACTCTATTGCCCGTATAAGGAATCATCTATAATTCTTTCACCTTAACTTGGCTTACCTTTTTGTTCATCAGCGGCTTTTACACGTATCTCAACGGCGGCAAAAGGCAATGCAACAATTCCACTTCATTCCATAACACTTCCTCGTGACCAGCATCGCATACGAGTTAATACACTGCTACAATTCAGCACGAGATGAAGTGATGGCAGTTTTAGGCCAAGTTTGAGTAAAAAGAGTATACTTAATTATTTTGTATCTTGCTCATTAATCAATTTCATCTGTAACTATCCTGCTTTTATCAATTATTATCCACCTTTACGGCAATTATTTACCTGTGCGTTAATTTCCACGATGTCACCTGCATTCCTACACCTCAAGTAATGAACAGGTAACCGTGAGGGAAATTACCAAAGTGCTGTGAAAAATATGGCGACAATAACGAAGGCAAGAGTTTATTCATTGTACCAGTGTGTCTGATTTCCTTATCATTTATTTTAATTTCCCTTTTCTGTAATAATTAACTTGTATTTAACGCTTTCACAATAATTCATCCGTGCTTTCCATCCTGAGTTGCGTACGTCATAGTGATAATTTGTGCCGTACTAGGTGTATTTACGCTCTCTCTCTCTCTCTCTCTCTCTCCCTCATGGTGAAGTGCTGTCAGTTAGTGGTGGACATGCCTGCTCTTTGATAATTTCCCTCTCGCTCTCTCGCTCTCTCTCTCTCATTGATTTTTCTCGTTTTCTTTCTCTTAATGTTCTCATACCTTTTTTCTCTTTTTTTCATTTTCTATTTCCTCTAATCTTTATTCTTTCTTCCTCCTTTCCTTCGTGCTTCCCTTTTCTCCTGTCACATCTGTACTCCTCTCTCTCTCTCTCTCTCTCAACCATCCACCCTCCCTTTTGATCTATTATAAACTCCATTTTAATTGTCAGCCTTTTATCTGTTCACAAAACCCATCTGCATTTCTCATCTCACGTATGTCAAATTAAAAAAAAAAAAAAAATCGTATAAACGGTTGTGGTTTTTGCGTTTTCTATGGTATGTGGATTAAAGAGGTGGAAAATGAAGGTACGGTGTGGTTTTGTAGGGTGAGTGGATGGTTGGTGGTGGTGGTGGTGGTGGTGGTGGTGGTAGTGGCGGCAATTTGGTGTGGGGTGGGGTTGGATGGTAGTTGTGGAAGTGGTGGTAATGGTTGTGGATGTGGTGGTGGTAGTTGTGGAAGTGGTGGTGGTGGTTGTGGAAGTGATGGTAGTAGTTGTGAAAGTGATGGTAGTAGTTGTGAAAGTGATGGTAGTAGTTGTGAAAGTGGTGGCAGTTTGGCGTGGGATGGGGTGGGATGGTAGTTGTGGATGTGGTGGTGGTGGTTGTGGAAGTGATGGTAGTAGTTGTGGAAGTGACGGCAGTAGTTGTGGAAGTGATGGCAGTAGTTGTGGAAGTGGTATTGGTGTGAGGAAGTGGTGGCAGTAATTGTGGAAATGGTGGTAGTAGTGGTGGAAGTGGTGGCAGTAGTTGTGGAAGCAGTGGTAGTAGCCGTGGAAACTGTAGCACTGCGGTAGTTGTGGTGTGGTGGTACTGCTGCGTAAAAGTGTTGATGATGGTTGTGGTTATTGTGGTTGGCTTGAATGACGGTGATGGTGATAGGCGTTTCGGTGGTAGCAGTGCCTGTGTAGTGGTTATGGTGGCACTAGAATGGGGTGAATTTTGGGTCTGAATAAAATGAGATCAAATTTCCAAGAGCCAGCAAAATCTGTCTATTCCAATGTAAGTTGAAAAAAAGAAAAAGGAAAGAAAGAAAGAGGAAATGAAAGGAAGAAAAGAAGAGAAAGCCAAAATAGATCTGTTTATTTCGAGTTGCATGGACACTTTGCGCTTAAATTACTGCAGGTCATAGGCAGAGGGAAAGAGATACTGAGTTCTAGTTGTGTGTCTGTGGAAAGGTGGTCAGTGAAGTGAAAGTTAATGTATGTGGACGCGCGCGCGCGCGCGTGCGTGCGTGCGTGCGTGCGTGCGTGCGTGTGTGTGTGTGTGTGTGTGTGTGTGTGTGTGTGTGTGTGTGTGTGTGCATATAAATTTAGGTCTCTGACTGGATGTGAGCAGGAGCATGAATGTCAACCTTTCTGTGAATGGGGAGATCAGTGTGTGTGTGTGTGTGTGTGTGTGTGTGTGTGTGTGTGTGTGTGTGTGTGTGTGTGTGTGTGTGTGTGTGTGTGTGTGTGTGTGTGTGTGTGTGTGTGTGTGTGTGTGTGTACTAGTATACAGTATAAGTTCGTATTTAGTCATGTGTATGTATGCATGTATGTACTGTATATACAATATGTATGCATGTATGTAGTGTATATACAATATGTATGCATGTATGTACTGTATATACAATATGTATGTATGTATGTATGTATGTGCACGTGAAACTATGTGTCTGGATCTATATGTGTAAATGTGCTGACATTTGTGTGTAACAGCCGTGGTATACCCTCAACCACCAAACACACCGGCACTGACTAACAGACACAGACACATTCATACATAGAAACACACTCACGCAAACGCACACAGGGACAAGGACAACACGGACATGCACAAGGACACGCACAATCACACATCAACCACAGCACGCCTCTCCACCACGTATGTCCCTTCACTGAAACAAAAGCCGCTTGAGACAGACATCACCGACTCTGCATCAGGAAGGTCAAAAGTCGGTTCACAAGAGCTGAGGAAAAATGAACGACTGACTGAATGACCGGCCGGGAAGGAGTCGACGTTCAGGTTACGAATTATCTGTTAAGTTTTCGAAATATCTATACTCCGTCCACCAAACCTGGCCTAAAATCACCATCAACATCTTGAACGTTAAGATGTGACATGAGATGAACACTAGAATATAAAGCTAGTCATGAAGAAGTGCTACGGAAAGGATACAGATCAGCAGTATTTTCGTATTGTCATAAAGCTTCGGAACAACCTGCAAACTGACTAAATTTTCCGCCAAGTAAAAGTAGACGAACTATACATGCTAAAAATATTCCACTAAAATTCGTCCATTATAATCCTATTCTGTAATCGTGCCTCAGAATATTATTAACGCCTCCACAGCGAGAGGGCCTTTTTAAGAACTATAAATTCATCTAGTAGTGTTAGTGAGAATAAAACTAAACATATAATCATACACTTTGCGCCGGCGAACTTGACACCTAAGCCACACACCCTCCTAGCAGTCGACTCCGATTAGCTTGTACGATTTCCGTTTTCCATGTTAGAACAGTGGTTGATATCCCACAATGTTTATATTTACTGGTATCTCTCTGGAAAAAAAAAAAAATCGTGAATTACAGCAAAACACACGGTAATTTATTTCTAAGTTGGAGGATAAGACTGCATGGTTTATCTGGTAAAGTCACAGGCGCAAAGTACAGTGGAGATGCTAGTGGATTTTATATAAACCCTTCAAATCACACATACTGTTCTTAAGGCCATGTTCTTAAACCTGAAATCGCAAAGTGGGATGCAAACCCATTACGACGATTTTTTAAAGCATCTGATGATGGTGGAAATTATTTGTCCTTCCTATATGCCTGCTGACTGCCTTCTGTAATGTGGGATGCAGGCTGACTATATCTATTAACCACAAGCGTTACATAAATGACCTTCAGTAATTAAGGGTCTGCATTTTACTCTGCGATTCAAGGATTAATCATACGACCTTTCGACTTAATGAAATGGTGCACAGGAGGCGAAAATAAAACGGAAAACTGTCAGTCTCGTAGTAAAGTCTAATCATAATTCACTCTTGTAGGTCTGTATACTATTTTCTTTCTTACCTGCATAAACAAAGATGAAAGGTGGCTATGTACTTCGCTGCAAGGTTTGTCTCTTGTCATTGTCTGGTTGCCTGTAAGAACGTTCAGAAAATCACACACACAAAAAAATCAGGTGCCCGTCCTCATTACAGGTGGTGTGGTGTACCGTCTGGAGATTATTTAGTGATCCTGCCACCTCACCTGACCCCCTTGGCGCACTCTGGAAAATGAAAGAAAATAACTATAAGCGAAAAAAAAAAAAGTACAAAAACTACAAGTTAGCAAAATACCAATATATATATATATATATATATATATATATATATATATATATATATATATATATATATATATATATATATATATATATATATATATATATATGTATATATATATGTATATATATATATGTATATATATATATGTATATATATATATGTATATATATATGTATATATATATATATATATATATATATATATATATATATATATATATATATAAAGACAAAATTAAAAAAACAAGAAAGGCAGAGTGCAACACCTGCGCCCAACAATCAAAGTCAAACCTTGAACTTGCTTGTAACCTTGATCTTGAACTACTGTAATTGTTCTCGAAATCGAATAATTTCATCCCTGGCTGAACCTCAACCTTCCCACTAACTTTGGCCCTAATTGGATCAGAACCTTAATTTATACCCTTCACATACGGACGGAGGGACGGATACACAAGGACAGACGGACGGACGGACGGACAAACGCACTGACGCACGCATGCAGGACCACAAGCAATACATCCCCGAGCTACCGCGTGTGGGGGTCATAAATACCGTACATGTACAAATATGTACGAATGTAAACAATTACCCAAATTAATAGATAACCAATATATATATATATATATATATATATATATATATATATATATATATATATATATATATATATATATATATATATATATATATACCCAAATAAATAACAATACATAAAGAAAAATCCACGAGCACATCTATAATTTCCCAAGACTGGTAGCTGTGGAAATTCTAAACCCAAAACACGATTTCAAAGTTATTTTTCGCTCTACAGCCATCCGCGCCATGCATACGTTCTCGTACAATGTATTCCTTTGGTTTTACACGAACAAACTTTGGATTAAGATTCTGACATTTATTTTGCCATAACTTTTACACTGATTACACGCTGCCCGAGCACTCTTATTACGATGGGGAGGTGGTGGTTCAGTGGTTACGGAAGTGGCCTGCTGTCTGAAGGGACGAGAATCCAAACTGCCGCCTTCTTCCACCACCTACAGTTCTGTCTACTTGCTGTTTTTAGCATTTTTATTTACTCAGTCATTATATTAGTAACAAAGGCTTCAGTTATTTAATATCACGTGCACCACATGTCACTCCGTCACATAAAAATAACCATACCTGCATCTTGAAGGCTGTGTCAATAGATCAACACTAGAATATGATGACAGTCACGAAGAAGTGCAATGACAAGGGTGTAGTGGAGTTGTGTTTTATCCCGCCACTTGGACTACCGTACGTGAAATAAGCTGCAATGGGGCGAAAATCTAGGCCAGGTTATGGTGAAAGAAGCAAGATAATCCATCCATCAAGTCCTGCCAAAATAAATAATCATACTCACCACCACCACCACCACCACCACCACCACCATAATCATCATCCAGGCCTATTTCCGCACCAATTTTATTCATTCTCAGATTCTGTTTGTCATTTTCTATAACACATACCTAACTGTAACTTAATATTTTGGTAATCACACTTTCCATTCATTTTTATACTCGTTATTCTTCCAGTCTTGCCCAAACAAATTTCTTCTCCCCCTGTAAATTCCTGATCTTTATTATTCGTACTATACTCCTTTTACTCCAGCTTAGCCTAAAATTGCCATATACATCTTCAACGCTGAGTTGTAACGATAAATAAAACTATAAAATGATGCTAGTCACGAAGAAATGCTATGAAAAGGATGCAGAGCCGTGGTATTGTCCTTTACCGCCAGATACGTGAAATAAGCTGCAAAAGCATGAAAATCAGGTAAGTTAAGAGCATAATTATCCTGCTTTTTTACTACCTTTTTTATCCACGCAAATACTGCATAATTAGTACTCAGGGTCACGTTATTTAATACTAAGGTAATGACAAGTTCCACCCCAACATCATAGTTTTTTCATTTTATCTAAAAGGTGATTTCGTCCTCTTGTAAGTTCTTTCCTCCGGTTCAATTGTAAAATCGAAACAATACAATGGCACTACATGCTTTCCATAGCACTTCATCGTGACTAGCACCGCCCTCTACCATTAATCTCTTGTTACAAGCCAGCAATGAAAATAGAGAGAGGCCATAATTACGCCCAGTGAAAGTGACGGGAGTAAAGGTACCTCTCCACTTCACTGCAACTTTTCTCCCTCATACTCTCTTATTCCTTCATTTCATACAACATACCCCTCTATAACTTTAATATCTAGGTAATTCCAGCTACCATTACACTGTTTACCCCTACTGTCCCGGCCACACAAACGTTTCCTTGTAACGTTAACCATTCTGTATAATTTTCCAAAGCTATGTTCAGTTTACCACTTTTATATATTACCAGGTTCTGTTAATCCTTCATCTGATACTATACAAGCCTCTAGAACTTAATATTTAGGCTGCTACAGCTTCCATAATACTATACTCGTCTCACCTTAACCTGGCCCAAAGTTTCCTTCTTTTGCAGCTTATTTCACGTAGCTCAGTGGGAGAAAAAGACACTGCTACGGCGCGATATCCTTTCCACAGTATTTCTTCATGCTTAGCACCATTTTCTAGCGTAAATCTGCAGTTACAACTCTGTATTCGAGATGGAGAAAGAGAAATTTTTGGCCAAGTTACAGTAGAAACAGTATAGTTGCCCCCTCAGTCCATGCCAAACAGACACCTCCTTCTACCGCCTGTGACAAATGAGATTCCGAATACTCGCTTTGTTAGACCATCTTCCTTTTATTATTTTTATTCACTCACTGATTCTGCTAGTTACAAAGGCCTTAAAAACATATTATTCACGTAATTTCAGCCACTATTATACCGGATATCCCAGCAGTCCATGCCAAACAGACGCCTCCTTCTACCGCCTGTGGTAAATGCGATTCCGTCCGCTCGCCTGGTCACGTCCCAAAGCGCGCCAACCCCGCCGGGCGTTCTGATTACCCGCTTCTGAGTGGCCAGGCGCGAGCAGGAAGGCACACAGGCACACACACACAATCGCTCGGGAGGAGAGGGAAAAGTGAGAGAGAAAGGGAGAAAGGAAGGGAGAGAAGGGAGTTAAGGAGAGAGGGAGGATTTTCTTGAGAACGCCATGTGGATAAGAAGGTGACTACGCTCTAGGAAGATGGAGAGATACTGATGGAGAAGAGATGGGAAGGAGAGAAGACACACAGAGAGAGGAGAGAACAGGTGAGGAAATCAAGGAGAGAAGGAGAGGGAAGGGAGTGGAAAGCAAAGACAGAAAGAGAACAGAGCGGTGGGAAAAAGAAGAATAAGGATTTTCTCGACTTCACACGAACGCTGAATGGATGCGCGGGAGGGGAGGGGGTGATTAGGGTGTATGAAAAGACGGAGAGATAATAGGGAGAGAAAGAGAGGAGGAGAGAAAAGAGAGAGAGAGAGAGAGAGAGAGAGAGAGAGAGAGAGAGAGAGAGAGAGACCAGGTGACGAAATTAGGAAGAGAAGGAGAGAGGAGAGAGAGAGAAAAGCAGAGAGAGAAAGGGAACACAGAGGTGGGGAAAAAGAAGTGTGAGGATTTTCTCGACTTCACACGAACGCCTCTGGATGCACGGGGGGTGACTAGACTAGGCTCGCTGCAAACACAATCAGAGGCGGGGTGAATAGATGGAGAGATAATGAAGGACAGGAGGGAGAGAAGGAGGTAGGAAGGAGGAGGAAGAGAAGGGGGTAGGAAGGAGGAGGGAAGGAGAGAGAAAAGAAGGAAACAGAAAAGAAAAAAGGAACGGGAAAAGTAAGACAAGACCAGGCTAGCTACAAACAAGGTCATAGGCGGAGTGAATAGATGAAGAGACGAGGGAGGGAAGATGGGGTGGGGAGAAGGAGAGAATAGGAGGATGGAGAGAAGGAGAGAAAACGAAGGAGGGAAATGAGGAAGAAAAAATAAAGGTATATAAGAGAGAAGAAAAAACTACAAGAGAAAATGAGAAATACAGAAGGAGAGGAGGAGGGAGGAGGGTAGGAGGGAATGGAGAAAGGAACTGAAAAGTGAGAGAAGGAGAGAAATGAGGGGACTGGAGAATGAAAGAGAAAACGAGGAACAATACATAAATACAATGAGAGAGAGAGAGAGAGAGAGAGAGAGAGAGAGAGAGAGAGAGAGAGAACAATACATAAATACAATGAGAGAGAGAGAGAGAGAGAGAGAGAAGACAAGAGTAGAGGAAAGAGGGAGGAAGGAGACAAGAAGGAAGAGAAGACGGGAGGGAAGAAGAGAAAAGGGAAAAAGAATAAGAAGATGGGAAGAGAAAAGGGGAAAAGAAGAGAGGAGAAAAGAAGAGAGATTGGAGGAGAGATAATGAGGAAAGACAAGAAGAGAGAGACGAGAGGCGCAGAGAACAAGAGAAATGGTAATGAGAGAAACAGGAAGGAAGAGGAAACAAAAGAAAAGCATAAGTTTACCCCAGGAGATGTTAAGTTTACCTCCCAAAATATCAACTTTACCCAAACTACGTAAACTGAACCCCAACAAATGTCAGGTTTACCCAAGGATATGTCAGTAGGTTTACCCAATTATACGTATACCCAACAAATGTCCTGGTGTACCCCAAGATATGTAAACTTCAACCTAAGTATATATTAAGTTTACCATAGTGTATGTATATAAGGACCCAGTAAATGCCCAGTTTTTCACCGGAACTGTAAATTACATCCCATGTCGAGGTACAACTCCTGTATGAGTCATCAGTATGTCTAAAATGTCTGGTTTATCTCAGTATATGTAGACTGACGCAGAGAGGGTAAGAGAAGAAGAGAGGAGAGAAGAGAAGAGAAGATGAACAGGCTCGTCAACACAATCAGAACCCGGGACAATACTGGATGAAAAGATGAAGAACTATACAGCAAAGGGAGGGAGGGTAGGCGAGAAGAGGGAAGAAGAGAGAATGAGAGAAGAGGGAAGAAGAGAGAATGAGAGAAGAGGGAAGAGGAGAGAATGGGAGAAGAGGGAAGAGGAGAGAAGGAGAGCAAAAGAGGGAGCGAGAGAATCTGAAAAGTGAGGAGGAAATGAGTGCAGACGGTAGGAGAGAGAATGAGAGAAGCGCGAGGAGAGGAGAATGACAGAAGAGTGATTAGAAAATGAGAGAAGAGTGACATGAGAGTGAATGAAGAGGGAGGAGTGAATTAGAGACGAGGGAAGAGGAGAGAGTGAGGAAGGAGGGTGGGAGGGAAAGAATGAGTGATGGAGGAAGAGTAGGGAATGAGGAAATTTTAAAGGGAGAGCAGAATTAAAGAAAAGCTTATATTAACAGGCAGAGAGAGAGTCCAACAGAGAAGATGACTGCCAGAGATGGAGTATGAGGAACTAAACAATAAAGCACTAATAATAATAATAATAATAATAAAACTATCAACTAAAAGAAAATAATGGACAAAAATGAGAAGAAACCTAAGAATATTACGGGGGGGGAGGGGGAGGAGGAGGAGGAGGAGGAGGAGGAGGAGGAGGAGGAGGAGGAGGAGGAGGAGGAGGAGGAGGAGGGAGGAGGCGAGGAGAGGTGCATTCGACAAGAGCATTTTTCGAGACTTGCAATGTACGTTATGGAGAGAAAGAGATTATTTCAGAACCAGCATCATTCAGGAAAGATATAGGAAGGAAGAGACGAAGGACAGGAAGTGAGAAAGGAAGAGAGAGAAAGGAAGAGAGGAGGAGAGGGAAAGGAGGAGAGGAGGAGAGGGAAAGGAGGAGAGACGTGAGGGTGTGAGTGAGAGAAGTGATGGGATGCGAGTGAGAGGGTAAGAAGAGAAGGGGGTGAGGGAAGAGGAAAGCAAAGTAAGAGACAGCAAAAGAGGAAGAAAGAAAGATGAAGAAAAGAGGGAGGTGGAGAAGAGGAACGAGAGAGGGAGAGAGAGAGAGAGAGAGAGAGACGTACAGATTGAGGGATTTAGCGTGAAGGTGTTGGCTGCAGAGGAAGCAAGTGGGAGAGACTGCATTTGCGATCACTCAAGAGGAATCAGGAGGTGGAGGAAGAGGAAGAGGAGGAGGAGGAGGAGGAGGAGGGGGAGGAGGAGAGAGAAGTTAAGACTGAGCAGAGGAGAGGAGATAAGACTGAGGAGAGGAGGGGAGAAGATAAGACTGATGAAAGGAGAGAAGATAAGACTGAGGAGATAAGAAGAATGAGGAGAAGAGATAAGACTGAGGAGAGGAGACTGAGGAGAGGAGATAAGACTGAGGAGAGTGAAAAGAGATAAGACTGAGGAGAGGAGATAAGACTGAGGAGAGGAGATAAGTGAGAAAAGAGGAGATAAGACTGAGGAGAGGAGAGGAGTGAAAAGAGGAGATAAGACTGAGGAGATAAAATTGAGAGGAGATGAGAGTGAGGAGGGGAGGGGAGAGGAGAGAAGACAGAGAAGAGAAGAGATGAGAAACGAGAGACAGACAGATTGAGGGGGAAGCATTTGGGAGACTGCATATGTGATCACTCAAGAGGAATTCACCCACTTGATAAAGGCGAGGAGGAGGAGGAGGAGGAGGAGGAGGAGGAAAAGGAAAAGGAGGAGGAGGAAGAGGAGGAGGAGGAAGAGGAGGAGGAGGAAGAGGAGCAGGAGGAAGAGGAGGAGGACATGTCAGTAATGGGAGTATTAGTACAAGTAGGGAGCTGAAGTGGAGGGATGTGGAGGCAAAGGAGCGGAGGGAACGGAGAAGTGGACGAAAGGGAGGAGAACTGATGGAACTGGAGGAAAGAGGAGACGAGGAAGAGGAGAATGAAATGTAAAGGGAGGAGGTAAGAAAAGATGTGAAAGATAAATTGAAGAGAACAAAAGGAAAAGTCATACGAAAAGGAAATAGAAGAAGAGATGAAGGAAATGGAAAGGCTGAAGAGGAAAATGGAAGAAAATAAAGAAATGGAGAAATATTAAGGAAGTGGAGAGGGAAGGAGAAGACAAGTGGAAGAAGTGGAGGATGATGTGGAAAAAGAGGAAACATGAAAGAAGTGGAGAGAATGAAGGAAAATTGAAGAAACTGGAGGGAAGGAAGGAGGAATGAAGAAAGTGGAGGGGATGGAAGAGAGATGGAAGAAATAGGAGAATGGAGGAGCAATGAATGATGTGGAGAACAGGGGCGTGAAATGCGGGAAGTGGAAGTGAAGCAGATGGAGTTACAGCCAAAGTAGAAGAAAGGTATGGGAAGAGAAGAAAGGATGAGGAGAGGGGAGAAGGAGAAGAAGAGAAGACCCTTAAATCATCAACAGACATCCTTACCCCACGCCTTTCACAAATCACTGTTTCTTATCCTATCCAACACACACACACACACACACACACACACACACACACACACACACACACACACACACACACACACATCCCACAACAGTCCCATTCCTACTGCTCGTACTCCTGACTTTTCACCCATACCAGACTCACCCATCCCTGGCCTTACTCATTTCTCCCTCACCTCAGCCATGCCCAGTATATTTATTCCTGGCATTGTACTCGTTAGAGACTCACCTGTTGGAATCCCCCCCCCCCACATCATCAAGTTCCAAATTTCCTGGCAGGCTTCACGTTTCCAGGAATATCTATCTATCTATCTATTGCCAGACGCCTCAATCCCGTTTGGGGTGGCCACAAACAAATCGCCTCCAAGTCGCCCTGTCCCCCGCCATTTCACTGCCCTGCTCCCAACTCACACCCCCCTCTCTCATATACCTCTTCACCCCATCCCTCCATCTCATCCTCGGCCTCCCCCTCCCTCTTCCCCCCTCCACCTCACTCACATACACTCTCTTCGTCAGTCTTTCACCCTCCATCCTCTCCACATGGCCAAACCACCTCAGTGTGTTCCTCATAACGCTTCCTATCACATCCACATCCACACCACAACGCTCCTTTATATCCTCATTCGTCAGCCTGTCTCTCCACGTGACTCCACAGGCTCCTCTTAAATAACTCATTTCCACTGCTCTCACTCTTGACTTGTGTCCTTCCAACAATGTCCAAGCTTCACTTCCGTACGTTAGAGTTGGTATCACAATACTGTCATGTAGTAACTTTTTCACTTCCATGCTCACTTCCCTGTTTCTTATCACTGCTTTCAAGGAACCAGCAACCTTTCTTCCCTGTTGTACCCTTTCAAGCACTTCACCCTCTAAACCTCCATCCTTACTCATCACACTACCCAAATACTTAAACGTACTCACATTTTCCAATTCCTCACCATCCAACCTCACTGTACATTCACTAACTTCACCTCTCTCAAAGACCATTATTTTACTCTTCCCTACATTCACCTTTAGGTTCCGTTTCTTACACACTCTCTCAAACTCATCCACCAAACCTTGCAGCTCCCCTTCGTCTTCACTCAACAACACAGTATCATCTGCAAACAACAGTACAGGGAGTTTCCAAACACTATCCTCTCTCACCAGGGCCACTCCAACATCCACTACCCTACCTTGTACCTCTTTTATTACCCCATCCATGTACAGATTGAACAACCATGGAGACATGACACATCCCTGTTTCAAACCAACTTTCAAAGAGAAAAATTCACTTAGTTCACCATCCACACGCACTGCAGCCTTCGCACCATCGTACATACTCTTCACAGCATTCAACAACTTCCCATCTACTCCATATATTCCAGGAATAACTTTAAATTAATGTAAACACTCAACTCAGTATTTTCTTAGTTACCTATATTACGTAGTGTATCTCCCATAAGGAGGTCCATCCCGTCTATTATATACAACTACAGCGTGTCACACTGCCTGAAACTTGAAGCCTACCTGTAAATGCGGAACTCAGGGGATCTGTACCACAACATCAGATGAGTGGATGGTGGTCGCCCTCACCGAAACGTACATCGAAAACACAGGGACGCCGGGCGCTACCTAGACCTTGACCTTTAATCAACCGGATCGCCACCAAAAGCCAATAACTTTTTCCCAGATTCACACACAAGACATGAGACAGTTTTGATTCGCATCGGATATTCATGAGATATTTTGTCAACATACACACATTCATAAATAAATACACGCGGGATGGCTCACACCTCCTATGCCTCCGGACCGCCAAAAGATATCAAAAAATCCCCCCCCCCCTCTAAAAAAAAAAAAAAATAAAAAAAAAAGATGCATACGTAACCCCCCAGCCAAGACAAAAAGCCCATGGATCCGCTGCCAACCACGAGACGACGCCAAGCCCTGTGTAAAAGCAAACCCTCCACTTTTTCCAGCCCAGCTCAGCCCAGCCCGGCAAATCCACCTAAACAAGCCTGGATAACGAACTCAAGCCAGTGATCCCGGACAACGAAGCAACTCTTGGCGGAAAAACAAACAGAGTAACTTTATAACGAAGCGGGTTTAACAGGGTATGGACACATCGGGTAAGTGAGAGTGAGGGAGTGAGACTGTGCAAGAAGGTGAGAGGGGGATTGTGGCAGTGAGAATGAGAGTGAGGAAGGAAAAGAGTGTGGAAGCAAGGTAGAGACAGTAGGGGAGTGAGAAAGAGTATAGAAATAAGAGTGAGACAGTGTGTGCATGTAGGAGTGGGAGTGAAAACGTAGGAGAGTGAGGGCTTGAGTGGTGAAGCAAGCGTGAGTGAGGGGATGAGGGTGAGAAAGATTAAGTAAGAGGAAGCGAATGAGTAATATGAAAGTGACAAGACTTGAGAGTATGAGATAACGAGGAAGGATGAGGGATCTGGGCGTGATTATAGCCGTGATGAAGTTAACGAAAATAAAGTGGGTGAGAAGAATCAGGAAGGGATGGGAAAGGGAAGGAAACGCAAGAGAAAGTACGGGGAAAGGGGGAGAAGAAAAGACGATAAGAGAGGGATAAGGAAGAGTACGGAAGGGAAAGGAAGGGAAGAAGAAAATGAGATAAAGTCTGAGTGTGAAGTTCGTGAAGATAGCGAAGTTTGAGGAATAGGCTAGTCAACAACAGGAACGAAGAGGAAAAGGAGGAAATATGAAGAAAGGGAGGAGAAAAACATAAAATGAGGGAAGCGATGAGGAAAGAAAAGACAAGGAAGAGTTTGGGAAAAGGAAGGCAGAGGATGGGACAGGAAGTAGAGGGCTGGGAACAGAAACGATGGGAGGGAAGGAGGAAAAGGAACCGTAAGAGACGGGTGTGAATGTTGCGAAGACTGTGAACTGTAGCAGAATGGGAGAGTTTACGATGGAATGGAAAAACAGAAAGGGAAGGGAGAGAGATGGCAGGAAAATAACGCTACACAAACACTGAAATAAAAACAAACTCCAATTATCACTGCAATCTGATCGGCCGTCAAAGTAAGAAGAATCCTACTTTTACGAAACAAAGGAAGAAGAAACTACCTCTCAATCCCCTCCCCCCCCAAAAAAAAAAAAATGTACAATAACATTAACTAAGACAAATATATAAGACTAAAACGAAAATATACATCCATTAATATACATCCATTACCCAGAATTACAGTATATACCGGAATGTCAAGAAATAAAAAAATGTATTCTAAACATGTCACTAAGCATTACGTAATTTATATAACCTAACTAATGGCTCAGTATTAGTAAACAGGCTTCCGGGGCGTGTAAAAAGTAAGGGCAAAAAAACATATATACCGTTAATTATTCGGGGGCCGAGGTTAGTCACAAAATACTCTGAATATTTATCATGATGGCTATAACTGTGGTATTAGGAAGGATTAACAATATCAGCTATTAATGGAATACACAGATTCACATTTCCCATAGTTTCACAAAGATACACTAAGGATGGGTACATGAAAGATTATTAAATGTACTAACACACACACACACACACACACACACACACACACACTTGGTTGGTAAAACACTGGATGTGGACTCAGAAGGAATTTGACTCTATCCCTAGCCACGCTGCTGATGTAGGGGAGGCGAACTTTCCCTGTCAAGTGAGGCCCAAGGAGTGCTGTAGTGCCAGGTCCTCAAGGGTTCAAACCTTGGCGGGGTAAAGGTTAGGCGGTGTGTCCCCTTGTGCCAACGCCTCACTTCATCTTCACCGAGGCAAACATGATCATACAGTTACCATCCATAAATCAGGAAACTACCTAATACACTTTGGACCTTCACATACTGATTGCGATGGACAAATCAATCGTCAGTTATCATTATCATTATTACTGCTATTCTTAATTTTCTGTTGTATTGTTATTATTATTACCCAAGAGTATGCGTATGAGAGAGAAAAAATGGAGAGTCAACAGTACACAGTAAATACATTCACCCACCCATCGACAAAAACACACAGGAGTATGAGTACTTAGCTAAGCTTTCTCTATCTCTACTTTCTCCTCCTCCCCTAACCCCCTCCCCACGCACACAAACATAACAGAGTAAACAGACAAGCATTAAAGAGCGTACACACACACACACACACACACACACACACACACACACACACACACGAGGCTGTAGTAATGTTGTGGTGATGTGAAGCGGGAGGGAGAGTGGAAAGGAGGTTCTGGGGCACTGGGGCCTGCGGAGGAGGAGGAGGATAGGAGGAGGAGAATAATAATAATAATAACAATAATAATAATAATAATAATTAGAAAACGGAAATTGCCATTAGCAATTTCAATAATTCACCTCATGACATGGACTTCCGGCCTGTGCATGTGACACCAGTACATAGAAGAGAAGCAAATTTTGAACGGTGACATTGGCTGTGACCTTCAGTTTTGGGTCAAGGTCATTCATATTTGTTAACCATGCATATTACATCACGTTCTATAAGTGTGCAAGGTTTGGTGAATATAGCTCAATTTTATCTTTTTTTTTTTTTTTTTTTTAGGTGTGCTCTCAGTAACCCCAAACTACTTTCCATTGACCCCTTGGCCGATCTCAGAAACTACTGGCCCAAATGGGCACATTGTCAATTTCGACCTGCTCCCTACCCTTTATTATTATTATTATTGTTCTTGTTGTTTCAATCACATCATCAGAGAGAGAGAGAGAGAGAGAGTCAAGGAAGCAACTGAGGCGAAAGGTTGCCTAGGGCCGGGGGGCGGTGAAGACGACGAAGGAGGAGGGGAGTGGGAAGTGAGGGGAGGAGGGAGGGGGAGGGCGGTGAGGGAAGAGAATATGATGTGGGGGTGGTGGCTGGAGGGAAGAGGCGGAAGAGGGAAGTGGGAAGAGGAGGAAGAGGGAAGAAGGAAGAGGAGGATGAGAGAAGAGTTATGATGATGATAACTGATGATACCTATAACTCTTAACTAAAACTACAACATGGAAGGTAAAAGTAAGATAATCGAAAAATAACAAATTCTAAAAAACGCTGAAAGAGAGAGAAAAGAAATAAAGTATGGCCATAAAAGGGAAGAAAAATGGGATTAATAAAGTGAAAGTGAAGAACAAGAATAATTATGAGGAAGAAAGTATGTATTTTTTTCTTATATATATATTTTTTTTACAATAGAATACGCATGAATTATAGAAACTCTCTCTCTCTCTCTCTCTCTCTCTCTCTCTCTCTCTCTCTATCCTTCTTCCCCCTACCCTTCTCCCTTCCCCCTCATCTTTTCACATTCCCCCATTTACTCTCTTCTACACAAAAGAGCGCACAAAAAAGACACAGAAAAAGAGTTTGCTCGTTATATGAATCTTGTTAGTATGAGGATGAGAGAGAGAGAGAGAGAGAGAGAGAGAGAGGCACGCTCCGGGTAGCATTTGTCTCTGTATATTTATCTATTTTCTATCTGTCTTCCATTTTCTATCTATCCATCTACCTAATTATCTATCTGTCTGTCTATATAGCCAACTGTACATGTAGGTTCTATTCATCCATCCATCCATCCATTCATTCATCTATCCATCTATTTATGTCTGCGTCTGTCTGTATATGAGAGAGGGGAGGGGAGGTGAGCTGGGAGCAGGGCAGTGAAATGGCGGGGGACAGGGCGATAAGGAGGCGATCTCTTTGTGGCCACCCCTTACGGGATTAAAGCGTCTGGCAATATACAGAAAGATTGGTATTCTGTCTATTACGTTCTTATTTCTTTACCTACGCTTTACATCTGCCTATATATTACCTGTTTATCTGTGTGTCTGTCATCCCGCCCTCGCATACAATTTTTATTATGAAATGAAATAAGAGTCAGAAGTTGGTAATCTGCAAAACCCCCTTCTTAAAAAGACTCAAATTCAAGATCCCTTCTATTCTAATGTCTACATCTACAGCATTTATCTATCAATTTATCTATCTATCTGTTTCTCTCTCTCTCTCTCTCTCTCTCCCTCCCTCTCTCTCTCTCTCTCTCTCTATCCAGCCAGCCCCACACATCTCCGACCATCTGCACGTTAGTTAATATTTTTTTCACCTCCCTTAGAAATCCTCTTTTCTTTATTACTGATGCAAACTGTGTCGATAATACGCAGTGAAACATACAAAAAAATAAAATACGGCCCAAGACGAAACATAAATCGCCAACACAGAGGCACTACGAACTCTTCACTTCCGGTCAATACACGGCTAGTTCTATAGTCACCTGGAATATGGCTCTTTCGTTCTTCTCTTCTCTTCTGCTAGACGATTTTTTTTTTTCTCTCTGGGTATATTTTTTGTACCTTTGGGGTTAGCATAATTCTCCTTCAATTTCGTCAGTTTAATTTCGTCTTACCCTGATGCTTGATGCTACTAAACGATTTTATTAGCGAGATGAACCCCCTTCAAGCGAATTTGAAAACAGTACTCGTGAGAATACAGTAATAACAACAGCAGCAAAGTAAAAAAAAAAAAATGCTCACCACACACACACACACACACACAACTACAATGGCATTATCAAACACCCAATGCTATCAATAACACATTAATTGCAACAGACTAATGACAGCAACAGCATCGACAATCACATTAACAGCATCATTAACACCTCCAGCCAGGGGACGTGTATTATATTTTTAACACGACAATTATTATTATTATTATTATTATTATTACTGTTATTACTGTTATTATTCCTCCTCCTCCTTCTACTACTACTACCACTACTGCTACTACTACTAATAATAATAATAATAATAAAAATCATCATCATCATCATCATCATCATCGTTATCGTTATCACCATCATTATTTTTATTATTTATTTTCTTTTGGGGAGACAACAGTGAACAAGAGTAATGGAGATCGTTAGTAATCCACCCCGTGCAAAAGTTTTACCCGATAAATAATATGGTATGAAGGTAATAACAATATGAAAATATATAAAGTACTTGGTATGGGAACTTCAGGGTATTTTAACTGAATGCTTTGGTATGGAGTGGAGTGGAGTTTTGTGGAGTGGTGTGGTGTGGTGTGGTGTGGTGTGGTGTGGTATGGTGTGGTGTGGTATGGTGTAGTATGGTATGGCTTCAACAGTCACTAAAGTCAAATAAGAGTAAAACAACGCGTCCGAAAATCATCAGTAAGAGACAGACGGACAGGGCAGCCCTTACAGTTGTTCCCGCGTCTACTAACACTTCATCGAACTGTAGAGGCGAACAATACAATTTTTAACGAAATAACAATAAAATCAATTACAATATGAACAACAAAAATAAGAGCAACCTGAACATCAATAACATCAATAACCACAACTATAAACAAAACAACAGCAATGAAACAAAGACACAAAAGCAACAAAACAAAACAACGACACTGGTAATATAATGCCTGTTTTAACTTTTGCACATTAACAAAACAAAGTGGTGTTCTCTGATGCCATTAGCCTGTGTGTGTGTGTGTGTGTGTGTGTGTGTGTGTGTGTGTGTGTGTGTGTGTGTAATTGTGCGTTTATGAGCCTACGTGTAAATATCGATGCACGCAAAAGGTAATGTGTTTAATGTCGTAATATGAGTCCATTTATGTGATACAGTAAAATATAAATACGCAGATATTTATAAAAGCAGTTACTTAATGTACGAAAACCTCTCTCTCTCTCTCTCTCTCTCTCTCTCTCTCTCTCAATCAATTAATCAAGCACAGAAACTCAGAAATACTTATAAAAATGCAAAAGATAACAAGAAATGGCTCAAACGAAAAATCAGATAAAAGGAATGATGTGAGAGAGAGAGAGAGAGAGAGAGAGAGAGAGAGAGAGAGAGAGAGAGAGAGAGAGAGATCGAACCCCGTTTTCTGCGCACATCTCTCCTGGGGGCAACTAAACTAAAAACATCAATCACTTTAATAACACCCTCTTACCGATTCCTAATTAACTCAATCACACACTCCCAATTCCCTCACTAATGACAGGCCGCTGACATAACAACCATCATTAACTGGGCTTCATGTAACAAGGTCAGGATAACAAGGTGGTTGAGTCATTAGGGGACTTGTAGGGTGATAACAGAGATGAGACCGGGGGTGATGACTGGGTGTTGTAAATGACTTGAGTTTTGTCTCTTTCTTTGTATTTTCTTTCATTTTTTGTGTACTGTCTGAACGAAAGTAAAATTTTATGTTTCACTAAATATAATTCCTCTCTCTCTCTTCCCTTCGCATGTTACAGTTTTTCTTTTTACCCCTCGCACTTTCACTCCCTTTTTGTCTGTCCGTCTACCTCTCGCCTCTCTGTCTGTCTGTCTAATTTTGTCTGTATCTACATATCTATTTACATCTATCTGTCCTCTTGCCTTTCCTTCGGTAACGTCCCCCTCTCCTCTCTCTCTCTCTCTCTCTCTCTCTCGAACCAGGTGAGAGAGGGGTGGTGGGGGGGGAGGTAGGTGCCAATTAGCCTAATGAAGGTAAAGGCAAAATAGCTCAAGAGGCGGCTTAAACATTACCACGCACGTCCACACACACACACACACACACACACACTCTCTCTCTCTCTCTCTCTCTCTCTCCCTCTCTCTCGCTTTCTTCCCGAGCTTAGGGTGTAAATGAAGAAAAATTAAAAAGGTGGTGAGGAATAGCAGTGAGAGTGGATTGCCTCCCCCCACACCATCACCCCCATCCCCTCCATCACTACCACTACCTCCCCCCCTACCACCACCACCGCCCCCCCATCCATACCCCCTCTCCGACCCCCACACTACACCATATTTACTTTAGCCTGGCAAAGATCTCTAATGCCTTTGAGCTCTGTTGATGGCCAATTGTACTCAAGACTGGAGGGTTGATTTGACTAATAACCAAGGAAATTAATTTCTACATCAAATAGGGCTAACTGAATTCCACGTAACCCCTATTTATTAGTCCTTTCAACTGTGATACCCTGTTCCGTCGCGTGAAAACAAACAGACTTTATTAGACCTGTTTACCTGCCAGAGTTGTATTTACGAGGATGATATTATTTTTCTTATTATTTACTCTTCCAAGCACCGGATTTTTATTTACTAAACGCGGAACCCCTTGTGGTGAAGGTGAATGATGATGAACGGACGTGAGGGGTGAAAATGAAGTGAGGTGGGAAGCTACGGTGAAACAGATATGTGAGGTGAAGTGAGGATATACATGAAGTAATGTGGGGTGGCGAGAAGTTGAGGTGAGAAGTTGAGTGAAAATGGAGGACAAAGTGGGGTGGAATGAGGACGTGTACTGTGTGGGATGAAGTGAAGTGAGATGAGTGAAACAGGATGGGAAACGTGTAGTAGGGGGAAAGGTCTGGCGAGATGAGGTGAGAGGCAAAGGTAGGTGAAATGAAGTGAAACTATGTGGTGTGAAAAGATATGATGTGATATAGGAGGGGATGTTTGGTGTGGTCAGATGGAAGGATTCATGTTAAGACAGAATGGAGATAAAGTGAGATGAAATGAAGATGTGTGAGATGAAATAACTTGAGGTGACTGAAGTGGTGAGCTGAAATGAGGTAAGGTTAAGGTGAGGTTGGAAGGGAAGTGCAATGAAGGTGTGTGAGGTGTAAAGAGAGGTGAAGTGAAATGAGGTGAAGTTACATGGGCTGACATGAGAGCTTAAGGTAAGGGTAGAAAGATGAACTGAGGAGGTGAGGGGCGAAACATACGTGAGGTGAAATGAAGGAGGTAAAGTAAATGAGATGAAAGACTAATCTGAGGAAGAAGGTGACATGAAGTGAGGTGAAGTGAGGTGAGGTGAGGAAGAATGGAATATGAAGCCAGGAGGAAGTAGTTTCAGTCCCAGGTTCATCTGAAACGTGAACCCACTGAAACGCAGGCTGAAACTGATCTTCCGTAGTCCACCATCCTCGTTTCGGGGGATTGGAAGTTGATGGACATTCGTATAACCAGGCAGTGGATCCGTCTGGTTATATCGGTGCCACCACGTGAAGGCGTGCTTCTCCATCACCAGTCAAAAAGTAAATGAAGAAATGGTGAGAAATGCGATGAATGGTGGTCAGGTGAGGGAGGAGAAATAATGAAGCAAAACTGGGGAAAGAAATAAAGATGAAATGGTTTAAGGAGTAAGGAGATGTATGATGAGAAATGAATAAGGATGAGAAATAAAGCAAGGAGAAAGGAGGTGGTGACATGAAATAGAGATCTGTGAGGTGAAAAAGGTAATATGTAGGGAAAATGAAGTTGAGATGAAGTGAAGAGATGAGTCAAGAGAAAGAAAAAGTGAAAACGGAAGAGGTGTAATAAAGTAAGGTGAGGTGTGGAAAGGTGAGAACAGGCAGAAAGAGATGAGACGGAAGAATAAAGCAGGAAGGGAAGT
>NC_137043.1:30498246-30525746 GCF_032717465.1 Coenobita brevimanus | reverse complement strand
TTCCCTCACTCATTTTCCCCTCATTCTGCTTCATCACTTTTCACATATCGCTCGCCTTTAAAACTCGCCTAACATTGTTTAACCACACAATTCTCTCATATTTCTCACACCTAAACCAACGTAACATTCTTCCCCTCATTATTCTCCCCATCACTTTTCTCTTTCTTCTTACTATACAGTTTCTCTTTCCACCCCTCACACTCTCCATCCATTTCTCCCTCACACCTCTAGACTAACCAGGACCATCCTCTCACTCTCAACCCCTCATTCCTCACTTAATCCTTTACTCCAACTTATTTCACTCTTGCTCCCTACTCTCAACTCCCCCTTTTCCTCAGTTCCTCTCTCTCTCTCTCCTCATACCAGCTCCCTTCATTGATCTTTCCCTTGTGTTCTTACTCGTTATCAATATATATTTACTCTCTTATCCCTGCTTCCTCACAGCCTCTGCTTCTCCCCAGTTCCTCTCACACTCTCCTTATTCCCATTTATTCCTTCTTCCCTCACATTCTTACTCACAGCATTACATTTTCACCCTTATTTCCTATCCTCATCTCCCACACCTTCCCCTTCCCTCACCTGTGCCCTTTTTATTTCTCTTTACATCTCAATTACTTAATCATTCCCTCCTGCCCTCATACTATCCTCACTGCCACTTCCCCTTTCCCTCCTCCCCTCACTACTCATATCACCTTTACCCCCTCATCCTTATCCCTTACCCTCCATCTCCCCTCACATTACGTCCCTCACCTGTGCTAGTATTCCTTTTCCTCCTCCCACCTACTTCCTCTTACACACACTCATTCCGGCTTCTCTTACTCCTTCCCTTACACTCTTATTCGTGGCACCTTGACCTTCTCTCTCCTTCTTCCCCTCATCCACTTTCACTTCTCTCGACTTTCCCCCAGTCTACTCCTACCCTTACTCCTCCACCCTTCACACTCTTACACAATCTTTACCCTCTCACACTCGCTTTCCCTCCTCCACACTCCCAGTAACCTTCACTTCTCTCCCTTGGCTCTTTCTCCTCTCCTCCGCTCTCGTCTTTCAACCTCTATGCTCTCAATACCCTAACAACAGATCGCCAGCTTCCGCCATTCATGTGTTTGCTTTCCGTTTAAGTCATTGATAATTCTCGCAAGATGTGTGAGTGGATGATCGTACTATCAAATTTTGGTAAAGTTATAACTCCTTCAATACGCTGACAACTCTGTTTTTACGGTACTTAGTTTAAGAGGGTTCAATCGTAATAAAGGGGCTTCTGAGTTTAAAGACTATGCTCATTTTCCCAATTTCTAAAAAACTCAATTTCTTAACTTCACAAACAACGCGAGAGAGAGAGAGAGAGAGAGAGAGAGACAGACAGACAGACAGACAGAGCATTGTAGCGGCGCGAGGAGTGAGGCGTGAATGGATATGTCCGTCTCTTATGGCGAATCATTTCCGGTTGGATAATGTTTGGATGATGGTCGTTGTGGTGTGTGTGTGTGTGTGTGTGTGTGTGTGTGTGTGTGTGTGTGTGTGTGTGTGTGTGTGTTTTAAGGCCATTTCCGTCTTTACGACCATGCTTCCGGTGTGTAATTGGATCGGGAGGCAGGTACGGCCAGGTAACACCACTGTTCTCGTTATGCACGTCACAACTGGCCGATAAAGGCGGCATGTAATGAGCCACGTACATGAACGATATATGTCCTTCGTCCTTGGTTTGTCAGAGAAAAATCAAACTACTACGTACATTTTAAAAAGGAAACTTAGCCACAAAAAAAAAAATACACTTGTCTCTTTACGCACCTGGCAAGTAGCAGGTTAAGCGAAGTGAATGTGCCACAAATGAACGGTTCTTGAATTTGGCTCTCTTGTCTTTTTTTTTTTTCCCTTGGCGGGAACGGTTTGCGGGTACCTGGCCTTTGGTTCCTTTTTCCTTGCATAAAAAAAATGAATAGGACGAAATATTGTGCTCTTTTTTATGCAGAGAACCAAAGACTAAAAGCCTGTGAAACTGATTCCTCAGAGAGAGAGAGAGAGAGAGAGAGAGAGAGAGAGAGAGGTGGGGGAGGATTCAAGATTCGTTTATATCGATATGTGTGGACATATTGCTTTAAAAAAGACTGGAGGCCACAAGCAAAGAGAAATACATTCTAAGGAAGGCAGTTCCAGAGTTAACCTGTTGCGTATGTATAAATGACAGTAACGGTTAACTCCGGTAGTGGAGTGTAGGACAGAAAGCGAGAGAAAAACATGCTCTTCCGCATATATTACGCGAAGAGACAAAGTGAAAAAGAGGTGACTTCTCTACACAATACTCGAACTATCCGATAAAAGCGGTATGGAATGAGCTACAAACAAAGAGGACGAAATACTGTGCTCAGTTCCTGACTCTGCCGTTGAACATACTCTGTTTTAGACCGCGTTCCCACGCTCTACTCTCTGATTACGAAGGAAAAACTATACGAGTAATTTGCATATAGACACAAGCTACAACTTCTACACGAAGAAAATAAAATTGTGGTCTTTACAAAAAAATATAAGAATTTATAATCTCTTCACACAGAAACTATACACAGCAATAAATCTATATCTGCTATACTGAAACGCACGACAATGTGATTTCTACATGCAAAGATATTTTATCAAGTACATCCACAGAGAATAAATTTTCAGAGGGAAAATAATTATCTTCATGCAAAGACGGAAAAGAAGAATATTCTCTACATATAATACAGAAAAAGAAAAAAGCATTCTTAACTTTCAAAGAAAAATATATAATATAATTCTCACGCTTCATGAAGTCTTGTGATCTTCAAACAACAGCAAAATTACTACTTACTCCTCATACAAATTGGATAAAAGCCTCCCGTTTCACACAAAGGAAAGATGAAAAATTAAATCTTCATAGAGCAAAACACTTCTGATCCCCAAGTAACGATAACATACACCCTAAAATCGACGAAGCAAGTGTTAAAAAAAAAAAAAAAAATCATTCTCAGCACAAAGCCAGTACAAGCACCTGTGAAGGCAATACTGATCTGATCGTACGACAAAAACCTCCTGTACACTACTGACACTCCATACAACACTACATAAACATCATTTAGGTCTGTCCCATACGATCTGCACTCCTAGAAAGACTCCTCTCCAAAATAAAACTAGAAAAACTAAATTCCCACACATCCACTGGCATATATATTCATTCTATATATACCCAGAAGAGCTACGATAAAACGCTTTCGTAACAGAACACGTGACTTACTATATATAAAAAAAGAAAGTGATCTCTCCATGGCATACCTTTACTTTTCGGTCCCTTCTCCCTTTCCTCTCGTCTTTTCCTTCCTCCCTGTGCACTGGACGATCTTATTCTCTACGGTGCTTATCAGACGCGATTCACTGTAAAGAAAAACACATGTCATAAGTAATCCCGGAAATTTTTTATATCTTTTAGACGTCAATTTAACCCCTTAGTTACGGTGAAGTGGGTGTTAGTTCACTCTTCCTGCCTCCAGACGATTTTATTGAACTGTGGGGAAACCTCTCACTGTGCAAAGTTGAGACACGATCCCCAATTAAACTCCTCCACTATGAAACGTCCCCTAAATAAAAAATCTAAAATCGTCAAATGGTGGCAGGAATTAAAACCAAAATTACATCCCCTAAAGACGAGGTAAATATATACGATCTTCAAGACTCCACCTGAGCGAATCTTTACCACCTTCCAGCACATAAATATAGATCCCTCGCTGCCCTAACTGACACCCACAACAGATGATACGACGCACCTTTCCACATCCCACGTACTACCTTTGTGTTTCGCACGCACTCTAACTGATTACACGGATAAAATGCCCTGTTTGCTGTATCGACCCCTCAATGTCCGCAACGCGCCCCCAGACACCTGTACTTATATGCTGGTGGTAATGGAGAAGCTCATCCACATTTATTCAGTCACCCCTTGATGCCTTGCACCCGTTTTCTCTCTTTTTCTTTCCCCTCTTCCATTTTTTCTTCCCCTGCTTCATTTATTTTCCTCAGCCTTTTCGTGTTTATGCCACCCCACCCCTCTTTCTTCCTTGCATCTCCTTTCCACTCTTCCCTCCCCTCACTTACCTTTTTCCTTCATTTCTTCCATGTTTTCCCTTCCTCTCCCCATCCCCCTCTTTTCCTCCCCTCCTTTTTCTTCCTTTTCTACCTATTTTTCCCCTCCATTTCTCTTCCTTGCACCTCTCATTTCAATCCATCCCTAAGTTCCCTCGCTCATTCACCTTTTCCCTTCCTCTTTCCATGTCACCACCCTGCCTCCCTTCCTTCCTTCGTTTTCCCATTCTCTTGCACTTTAAATCTCCCTCCCATTCTCTTTTACCCTTCTTTACTGCCATCTCATATTTTCCTCCATTCCTTGCTCTCTTTTACTCTCTTCCCTCCAGCTACTTTTCTTCCTTTTCACTCTCTCATCCTCCTTCACTTTCCAGTCATCCCATTTCCCCAATAACACCTTCCTCTCCCCTCCTCTCCTTCTCCTCCTCCTTTTCCCCCCTCCCCTCCCTTCCTCCTCCTCCTCCTCTTCTCTCAGGCTCACCTTTGGGCTTTTGGATGTGACCACCTGTAAAGACTCTCTCTCTCTCTCTCTCTCCCTCTCTCTTCATATATCAATATTACCTCCACAAATTCAGTTGACAGCACCATCATCTAACTTTAAAAAAACTAGAATCTGCCGTGAAAATATGAATGTGGAGAGAGAGAGAGAGAGAGAGAGAGAGAGAGAGAGAGAGAGAGGAGGGGGTGAACTTGGCGAGGTAAAAGGGTCAACTGATGAAATTTTGTTGCTTTGAAAACATGACTGAGAATATGTTTTGGAAGGAGATGAAAAGATGCAGGCAGTCTTCATGGCACTTAGGTACGTGGAGAGTAAATGGACAAACGCTCCGTGATTTATGGTTAAACAGTAAAAATAATAATAATAATAATAATAATAACCAAAATGCCGTAAAACTGTCCAAGGCCAATTTTGATAAAGAAAAACTTCCCAGCCATCGCCGACTAATACCGAGCTATAAAGGGACCTTGAGGTCAAGGTAACTGATCTGCATGTCACCTAAGGTCATAAATATTTGTAAGTCAACCAATTTGGTGGTTTTTGCTTTATTCTGTCATATAAAATCAGGTGACTTCTCTGTCTTCCGGGCTTGTTTAAAATTTTGGACCACAGGCGATCTCAGAGAATAATCATCCGATCTGGACTTATTAAGCACTGCATTCTAGCCGCGTCCCAGGTATATGCTATAAAAATTTCAGTCCTCTAACATAAGTGGTTCTTGAGCTTTGGGGTCACTTTTTTTTTCCGGATTCTATTCGCGTTCCGGTAGTCGGATCAAGATGATGTCTGGTCATACGAAGCGGCGAACCAGTACTATAATATGGCAAGAATGATGGCTGTAGCTCAAACGCCATCCGAATGCCAGCGTTTTAGATCTTCCCTTGAATAATAATAATAAAAATCATCATCATCATCATCATCATCATCATAATCATAATACTGAAAAAAACAAGAAAACTTCCCACAGGAATGTGGAAAATTTTAATAACAAAAATACTAATAAAACAAAAACTATAACAACATGAAAAGCAAGACAATTTACGAAATTATTTAAAGCAACCAAACAACCGAAAAATAACCTAAAACAGACTTAAGTCATCGGATCCAAACAGATTACGTGAATAATGTCTAATTCCTTCCAAAATACAATAAACATATCACGTGAATGAGAACGATTGCTTTTTTCCTCTTTTTTTCTTTTTGTCAGGCACCCAAAATAAATTCTCCTCGCTAAAATCATCAACAAAGCCACCTTTAAAGACGATATCCCGACCTCAGTTCACAGCGGAGACACAAAATAATTTTCCTTTAATTCGCTGACATGTTCTAATTTCAGTCCTGCTCTTACGAACTACTTTATTCAGGTAAGGATAGATTTTTCGAAGTGGAGAGATTCGATACGGCCTTCATTAAGCCCTTTACATGAAAATCAGTCTAGGCCCACCACCATCACCACCACCACCACATCATCATTATCACCACCATCATTATCAACCAGCAACTATGGTTACTTAAGCACCGCAGAGTCATGTGAAGATAGAAAGAATATAGCAGAAACGACCTAATGTTTGAGAGGGTGGCTTAATACCAGTGTTCGATGAGAGAGAGAGAGAGAGAGAGAGAGAGAGAGAGAGAGAGAGAGAGAGAGAGAGAGAGAGAGAGAGAGAGAGAGAAATGCTTAAGGTGAAGGAGGGTTAGCCTAAGCATGGAATAAACTGAATGTTTATATGAGTGAGTCCTCTCCTCTTTGTCTCATATTTTGTAACACCATTTTCTCACCAAATAATTTTGTCCAGTTCACCACAACATCCTCCAGTAACTTAGCGATGAAAACAACGGCGATAATAAAACGATATAAACAACATCCGAATGAATAATCAAGTGTAACAGGCAAAGTAAATCGCAAATGAGGATGCGTCAAGGAGACCCCTATGCAAAAAGAACAGGGACTAATAGCAGTGTAGCGTGGGAATATAAAAGAGGGGAAAATAAAGTAAAGGAAACTGAAATGAAGATAGTAATGGATGGTGAATGATTAACTATTTCTTATAAGACAGCCCCGAGGTGCCACATCCTTGCTAACTCTGTATGGGGTATTTTAAGCCTGGTTCCATGTATGCCTGACTGTTATAACTCCCTCAGTCTTCTATGGCCCACCCTCGGATTAAAAATTACATGAAGTTAGGAGAAACTGAGCGCCAGAGTTATCCTGACCACGTGAGAGTTATGACAAGAGTAACACTATTGGACTCTAACTCTCATTCAGTCGAAATTGCGTGGCGTTAGTTAGAATGGAATACTAAGGAAGACGCGATTATGCACGGGTTTACCAGGGATGTGTGTGAGTGAGTGTGAGGATTATGAGTAAAGTGGTGCTTGCCGAGAGGGGTGATTCAGGGCGTGCTGTGTTGGTGAATGGAGAAACGCTCGAGGAGGAGGTGGAAGGGTGTTAAGTACCACGGTGCAGCAACAGAAAAGCGAGAGAAGTGTGGAAAAAGTGAGAGAAGTACGAAAAAGCAAAAGAAGTGTGAAAAAGCGAGAGACAGGTGAAAAAAAAAATTGTGAGAAAGCAAAAGAAGCGTGAAAAAGCAAGAGAAATAAGAAAAAACAAGAGAAGGGTGAAAAACCGAGAGAAATAAGAAAAAACAAGAGAAGTGAAAAATAGCGAGAGAAGTGTGACAAAGCGAAAGAAGTGTGAAAAAGCTAGAGAAGTGTGAAAAGGCGAGAAGTGTGAAAAGGCGAGGTGTGAAAATGCGAAAGAAGTGTAAAGCGAGAGAACGGTGAAAAAGCGAGACAAGTGTGAAAAAGCGAAAGAAATGTGAAAGTAAAGCAGAACGCAGCGTGGCGCAAGGAAGATAAGTGACTGGTGTACCATGAAAGTCTTGATGTGTAACTGGAAATTGTGTGAAGTAAAGGACAAGATCTGATTTACTATTCACCTACGTCTACTTCCCACTTAGGGCATGTCTGTCACTTTCTCCCCGACACATCATATCAAGGAGAATCATCCACCGACAGGGAAACACGTCAACCCTCTTTCACCCTTAGCAATATTAACGAAATTGAGTAGCAGAAGAGGTGAAATATTAAGTTACCTTTTTCTTCGACTGTGCACAGGTTATAAGGGAAGTGCATCAAGTTAGGTCAGTGCTCACTAAATCTAACATGAGATACTGCTGTGACATGAGTTTCAGAAGTTACAGTGGAAATGAGACTGTTGAGGAGTGAATATGGGGTACGCAATTTGAAATGGAATAGAAATATATAGGTCTGTTAAAGAGTTGAAGTTGGGAAAAGTGGTGATATAAAGGATGAAGATTGTGTTTATATGGCATGACCTCTACAGAGAATGGATATGACTTGGGTCGTGAAAAAGATGGCAACATATGTCTGTGTTTGAAAGCTGGAATACTGTAGCACCAAGATTAAAGTGAACGTGTGAGTAAACGTGGCATGAATGAGGACAAAGCATACTCAGTTTCCATACCTCGCTTCTTTACACTTGTTTACCATAAGCGAGTTGATCTATGGGAAAACTAAATTGCAAAGGAAGCTATCTAACATCCATTTTTTTTTCTTGACCCATCAGGAGCCTCAGGACTTCGTGTAAGGGTGGCCAGTCCATAAATTTAGGGAAAGGATAATCCAGAAATTTAGGGAAAGCATAACCAGCCAAGACTATCCCTGAGTGGCATTATGTGAGAAATAACTCCAACCCTCCCTCAGGTGAACCCTTAGGGGACTTGTCTAGCTGAAGCACCTCAAGAGACAACCCAGTGACTATTTCTTTACATGGTTCAAAGTAGTAAATGGTTTCCTGGATTACTTGACATCATTTGGCTTGTCATTCATGTTATGTTCCCTAAAGACTGCATAACACAGAAGCAATAAATATGTAATTGGTAGAAAACTGATCTTAAAACGAGAGAGAGAGAGAGAGAGAGAGAGAGAGAGAGAGAGAGAGAGAGAGGGGGGGGCAAAATATGAAGCGCACACACACACACACACACACACACACACACACACACACACACACACACACAATCACTCACTCTCACCGTCACCTCCAGAAGCCTGCTACACTCAGGTTATCTTGACTGTCGCTCAGGTGAACATGAATAGATGACGAGCTACTTCACCTGCCGGGGAGATTGGTGAGTTGGGGGGAGGAGGAGGAAAGAGGACGGTGGGGAGGAGGTAAGTAGGTCGGGTGGAGTTAGGAGTGGGGAAAGCAATGGGGTGATGAGTAGGGACAGGAGGGGTGATAAGTAGGGACAGGAGGGGCGAAGTGAGATATGGAGTAGGAGGAAGGACAGGAGGTGTGGGAAGGGGTAGGGAGGAGAGGGGAGGGGAGAGGAAAGGTGGGGAGGGGAGATGACGAACGGTGAGGGGAGAAGAGCAGAAGAGTAGGAAGGCGAAGGGAGAAAACGGTGGAGAATATAGAGGAAAGGCAGGGTGGGGAAGGGAGGGGAGGGGAGAGGAAGGGTAGGGAGGGAAAAGGAAGGGTGGGGAGGGGAGGGAAAAGGAAGGGTGGGGAGGGGAGGGGAAGGGAAGGGTGAGGAGGGGAGGGGAGGGGAAGGATGGAGAGGGGAAGGGAGATGAAGGGTCAGGAGAGGAAGGAAGAGCAAGGGTAGGGGTGGAGAGCGGAAGAGAATGAGAAGAATGAGGGGGTGGGGTGTAGTGCGATGGGGTAGTTTTAGAGTAATGAGGGGTGGGATGGGATGGTGTGGACGTGAAGAGTGGGGAGGGGAAGAGGTGTGGGGTGACTTGAGAAGAAGTGGGGCGAGTGAAGCGTGGAATGGAGTGAGAAGTGAGTGTGGGGTGGGACGAAGAGTGGGGTGAGATAAGGGGAAAGGGAGGGGTGATGTGGAGTGATGATGGCTGGGGTTTGGCGGGGAGATAGGAAAGATGGGGAGTGATGAGTTGGGCGAGGAGTGCGGATGAGGGACGGGGGTTTGGGGAGGGCCTGGGGTGAATTGAGTAGGGGGGTTAGGAGAGGGGTGATGGGGGAAAGCTTGGAGTGAGGTGAAAGTATAAGGATGGATGATGGCGGGAATGCCGGTGAGGGGAAGGAGAGGGGATCGAAGCAGGAGACACTCAAGAGTCGGTAAAACATGTAAATAAGAGGAAATGAAAAATACATAAATGAAACATGGTGAAGAAGAACAAGATGAAAAGCAGGCTAGGTGTGGAAGGCGGATATCTGAAACTATGGCTTAACGCAGACTTGTTATAGAGAACAAGGGTGGAGAAATGGATTATTTTCCCTTTTATCTGGAAAAGGGCTCAAGTATTTTGTCGTATCCACAAACGACTGTCGCAATCCAGACATTTACGCCAATGCTCCACCTGCACCCTAGATCAGCAACCATGCCCAACTAACGCTATCGGCAACCACCGGCCACATGTGGCCAGATTTGAGAATTAAAAATAAAAATACTTAAATGCATTGCACATTTATAAAAATTTTATCACATGTAGAGTAATGACTACTGAAAATGTTCACACACACACACACACACACACACACACACACACACACACACACACACACAAAAGTATGGAATTTTTTAATTGTAAATTTTTTTCTAAAGGCACTAAAAACCTGTCAAAATTACAATTATCGTAACATATTTGGCTATAACTTTGTTTGCAGCCTTCTCAAGGGTTGCCGACAAGGATACGTTGATTCCAGACATCCCCCCTTGATGGTCATGTTAATGCCTAGAAAAAACTACCAAAAAAAAAAACATACAAACGTTGTTTGCAACCATGGCCACATGTGGTCTTTTTCAATAGATCTAAGAAATAAAAAACACGAGCAACCCAGATGCACCTTGAATCGAAAGTACAAGCCAAAAGGGGAAGTTACCTGGATGGTGAGCCGAATTCTCAAAATGGCACCATGGCGCCAAGCTTTTAAACTTTGTCTGGCAAGATGTGGCCGGTGGTTGCTGATCTAGGGTTACCGCCAAAGCACGCCAATTCTCCATGAAGGCATTAAAACAAGGCAGTTCTCCGCCAAGCTACACCAAAATACGCAAGACCTTTTAACAATGCGTATTAGAAATGTATGGGGTTGCCAATAAAAAAAAAATGGGCCAAAGTGACACTATTTCACAGGGGGGGGGGGGATTATCCACACCCTGACGCAGTAAAGGTAAAAATAAGCACTTTCTTTTATCATCCAGTCTACGCCAATATACGCCAAGTTTCCATCGCGATTCAGCATCCTAATTCTCCATCCGTATGCGTCAACTCAAGAAACGCCAGAATACGCAAAATTTTCAGTATACGCCTAGTATACTGTGAAATGTGTCCTTGTCCCTCTTCTTCAGTATACGCCAAATATCCCTTCAGATACGCCAATTTTATATCAAGGCACGTCATTCTCGTCTATGTATACGCCAAAATACGCGCCCTATTTGACCAGTGGGAGTCAAAATATTGCAGCAATGTCAATACATTACGTTAAAATTAAAAAAATTCCGTACGGGGATAAAAAGAAAAAAATACGCAAGCCATCCATTTTATTTCTACTTAGGGCGAGACTAGGTTATATTTACACCCATTTAACGGCAAAAATACGCTGAATCTACGCCGTTTAATGTCAAAATACGCCAACACCATCTGTATACGCAAACACACAGCAATTCTCCATCAGCATACGCTATTTCTCCATCATCCCCCCCTTCCAAAAAAAGGCCGGATCATGAGTGAACGAAAAAACACGGCAATTCTACATCAACATACGCCATTTTTCCATAAAGACGCCAAAATACGTAAATCCTTCATCATTACACGCAAAAACACACGAATGTACCAGCATTGCAAGTAAAAAGGACGCCAAGTTACACCAATTCTCCATCAAAACGCGCCAAAATACACAAATCCTTCATCAGTATAGGCCGATTCTTCATCAGTGTACGCCAATTTTCCACCACCACACGCCAATTCTCCATCAGAATAAGCGAAAATACGCCAAATCTCCATCAGCAAACGCAAAATTACACGAGTTTTTCATCAGTATACGCCAATTCTCCACCCGTATACGCCAATTTTCCATCAGTATACGCCAATTCTTCATCAGTAAACGCCAGTTCTCCATCAGTACACGCAAAATCTCCATCAATATACGCCAATTCTCCATCAATATACGCCAATTCTCCACCAGTATACTCCAATTCTCCCTCAGTATACGAAAATTCTCCACCAGCATATGCAAAATTAAACCATTTCTCCATCAATATACGCCAATTCTCCATCAAGACGCGCCAACATACGCCAAATCTTTTTAGCAGGGCGCGCCAAAATAGGGCCTGGGTGTCAACAAGGCTATTAGTCCCCGTGACGCCATTCCGTAGGGGTAAAAATACGGGGTTATTGTTATCGCCATCCATTACAATTAGAGGGGAGGAGGAAGGGGAGAGGAGGGGGAGAAAGGAAGGGAGGGGGAGGAGGGGGAGAATGGAGGGGAGGGGGAGAATGGAGGGGAGGGGGAGGAGGGGAAGTGTAAGGGAGAGAGGGAAGAAGGGGAGGGGTGGTGCGAGGAGGAGAAGAAAGGAGGGGAGAGAGAGGAAAGGGAGAGGAGGGGGAGGAAGGGGAAAGGAGAGGGAGAGTAAGAGAGAGAGGGGAGAAGGGGAGGGGTGGGCGAAGGGAGGGGGAGAGAGAGTACAAAGGAATACAAAGGTCCCTCTGAGGCGGTCTGATTGGTCCTTTCGAGGCTGTATGAAAGGAAAGGGAGAGGAGGGGGAGAAGAAGGCGAAGGAAGGGGAGGAGAAGGAGGAGGAGGGGAGGAGAAGGTGAAGGAGAAGGAGGAGAAGGCGGAGGAAGGGTAGAAGGGGGAGTATGGGAGGCAGGGGTAATGAGATGGGAAGGGCATGAAAGGGGAGAGGGAATGAGCGAGGGAGATGCAAAAAGAGAGGGAGATGGGAAGGGAAAGGGGAAGGGAGAGAGGAAGGGGTAACAAGATGGGAAGTTTAGGATCATAAGAACAAATGGAGAGAGAGAGAGAGAGAGAGAGAGAGAGAGAGAGAGAGAGAGAATACACTAAGTATGAAGTGACAGGAAGGGAATGGGGTGGAAGAGGGGAGAGAAAGAGGTGAGAGCAAACAGAAGAGATAAAGGCAAACGAGGAGGAGGAGGAGGAGGAGGAGGAGGAGGAGGAAAGGCGAGTGATGCAATCCTCATCGTTTGCAACAACATCACCTCAGATGTAGATTTTTCTCCGTCTGGCATTATTGGTCATCATCATTATCATCTTCATCACCATCATCATCATCTTCATCACCATCATCATCATCTTCATCACCATCATCATCATCTTCATCACCATCATCATCATCTTCATCACCATCATCATCATCTTCATCACCATCATCATCATCATATCCGTATTGTTGTTACTAATTACATCAAGGTTTTCTTAATCTCCACCTGTCAATCGCCATCCTCTTTCATTTATCTTTCCATCATCACCATCATCATCATCATCATCATCATCATCGTCATCACCATCATCAACACGTATTCTCTCTCTCATGACCTGTTTCCTTTTCCACTTTTATCTTTATCAGTTATTCATTATTCATCTTCCACCATCATTTCTTTACCATCGCATTTCCATTATCACCTTCAATACTATCACGTTCACTATCATCATCCTCTCCCCTCCTCCCTCTTGCATCACTAATATGAAGAGGGTAATGACAGAAATGACGATTGGAGCAAGAGGAAAGGGTCTCTCTCTCTCTCTCTCTCTCTCTCTCTCTCTCTCTCTCTCTCTCTCTCAGCTATACGTCATTTCCTTTACATCTCCTTACGTTAATCTGATACTCATTTTCATTTCTTTTTCTCTTCATTCTTGGTTCGATTACAGAATGCGGGACAGGGGTAGAAAAAGAGAGTAGAGAGGTGATGTGAGGTGATGTGAGGTGACGGTGGGATGTGGGGATGAAAGAGGTGAGGAAGGATGAGCAAGATGTGAACCAACGATAGAATGAGGGACGTGGAGGGATAAGGGGTGGTGAGGGATATGGAGGGGTGAGGGGAGAGGGATGTGGAGGGGTGAGGGTTTTGGAGGGGTGAGGGTTTTGGAGGGGTGAGGGTTTTGGAGGGGTGAGGGCTGTGGAGGGGTGAGGGCTGTGGAGGGGTGACGGGAGAGGGTTGGGATGAGGGTTGTGGAGGGGTGAGGGTTGTGGAGGGGTGAATGGTGTACAGGGATGAAGGGTGTGGAGGGGTGAGGGATGTGGAGGGGTGAGGGATGTGGAGGGGTGAGGGATGTGGAAGGGTGAGTTAAGCTTACTCATGATATGTAAAGTTTACATAAACATATGTAAAGTTTACCCCAGTTTAAAATTAAATACAATAAATTTAATGTTTCTCTAATCATTTGTTACGCTTCCCTCAACTTATGTAAAGCTTCCCCATGCATATGTAAGACTTACTACAGTCCATGTAAAGCTTCCTCCAGTGTATAAAAAGTGTACTCATTGTGAAAGGCGCTATCAACCGCAAGGGAACACCAAATCGCAACACAGGACGGCCCAACAGGGGCGGTTGCTTGTCTGTGGTTGATGGGTTTGGTCGGCCAGACAGACTAGGACTTCTCAACATCTCCAGGGTGAGAGGTAAGAGTGAGACGAAGGGTGAGGGTGAGTGTCAGGATGACAGTGTGGGAAAGGGTAAGAGGTAAGGGTGAGAATGTGATAATGACAGTAAATGTGAAGATGAGTCATGAGGGTAAGAGGATGAGAAAACATGTGAAGAATGAAAGGTGGTAGTTACTGATGATGAAACTGAGACATATATAATTCTGTGAGGGTGAAATTATATGTGAGAGGTTATAATCAAACGTGAGAGTCAGGGTGAGTAAATGTGAGAAGTGATATGCCAAATGGTCAGAGGGAAGCAGTTGGGATGAGGGTGAGAATAAGACGAGAGAATCGGATGAAGGGTGAGGGGAAGGGTGGGAGGTGAGGAGAAGGGTGAGGACTGGGGAAAGTGTGAGGGGTGGGGGAAGGGTGAGTGGTGAGGGTGAAGGACGAGGGGTGGGGGGAAAGGATGAGGGGTGAGGGTGAAGGATGAAGGATGAGGGGTGAGGGTGAAGGATGAAGGATGAGGGGGAAGGATGAGGGGGAAGGATGAGGGGTCAGGTGAGGGGTGAGGGGTGAAGGGAAGGGTGAGTGGTGAGGGTGAAGGATGAATGGTGAGGTGAGGGGTGAGTGGTGACGGTGAAGGATGAGGGGTGGGGGGAAGAGTGAGGGGTGGAGGGAAGGGTGAGTGGTGACGGTGAAAGGTGAGGGGTTGGGGGAAGGGTGAGGGGTGGGGGGAAGGGTGAGGGGTGGAGAGAAGAGTGAGTGATGAAAATGAAGGATGAGGTGAAGTGTGAGGGGTGAGGGGAAAGGTGAGAGGCGAGGGGAAGAGTGAATGGTGAGGGTGAAGGATGAGGGGTGAAGTGAAGGATGAGGGGTGAAGTGAAGGGTGAGGGGAGGGGGAAGGGGGAGGGGGAAGGGGGAGGGGGAAGGGGGAGGGGGAGGGGATAGGTGAGGGGCGAGGGGAAGAGTGAATGGTGAGGGTGAAGGATGAGGGGTGAAGGATGAGGGGTGAGGGGAAGGGTGAGGGGAAGGTTGAGGGGAGAAGGGTGAGGGGTGAGGGGAGAGGTGAGGGGCGAGAGGAAGAGTGAATGGTGAGGGTGAAGGATGAGGGGTGGGGTGAGGGGTTAGGGGTGAGGGGTTAGGGGTGAGGGGAAGGGTGAGGGTTGAGGGTATGAGAGCAATCAGTGAACTCGCTTGTCAAGTGGATCATACAGGCTTTGTGTTGGGAGGGGTGAGGACGGGACGTGAGGGTGAGGAGATGAGGGGAAATGAGCAGTGAGGAGTGAGGGGTGAGAGAGGAAATGAGCAGAGAGGGGTGAGGAGAGGAGAGGAAATGAGAATTGGAGGGTGAGGAGAAAGGAAATTGAGGAGCGAGGAAATGAGGTAAGGAGGGGAACTGAGTGAAGGAAATGAGTGAGAGATGAGGAGGGGTGAAGGAAAATGAGAAAAGGGGGTGACAAGAGATGAGGGGAGATGATTAAGGGATGGGGAGTGTAAATGAGTGATGAGTGAGGAAAGATGAAAAGAAACGAAGACTGATAATACTGAGAGGGGAAATGAAGAGTTAAGAGGTGAGTGGAAATGAGTAAGGGGCACTGAGAGAGAAGGGGAAAAGAAGAGTGAGGAGGGGTAGGGGGAAATGAGTGGGGTCAGGTGAGGTGAGGGGAAAAGAAGTTGAAGGGTGAGAAGGCGAGGGAAATGCAGGGTGAGAGGTACTGAGGAAATGAATGAAATGTGAAGAAAAAGGAGGTGACGGGAAATGAGTGAGGGGAGGAAATGAGGCGTGAGGAGAAGAAATTAGAGGTGACGATGTGTGTGTGGGAAGGAGGTGAGGATGTGAAGAGAGGTGAGGGGAAGTGAGTGAAGAGAAGAAATGAATATGGCGAGAAAATGAATAGTCGAGGGGAAATGAAAGAGGTGACGATGTGTGTGTGGGAAGGAGGTGAGAGGTGTGTGGAGATGACTTAGAGAGAGGGATCAGAGGTGAAAAATAAAAGGAGAATAAAATGATGTGACAACTGATGAAATATGAAGAGGGTTAAGTATAGTAAATGAGGTAAGGAGCGAGGAAAAGTGAGAGGAGATGAGGAAAGCGAGGGGAAAAATGAAGAGAGATGAGGGGTGAGAAGGGAAGTGAGGAATAAAATACAAGGGGAGGAAGGGCTGGGGTGATAAGTGACAAAAAGGAAAATGATAAATAAGGGGCGACGTAAAAAATAATGAAAGGGGAGAGGTGCTGGAAAATACGATAAAATGACGATAAGATGATGGGGGAAAGAGGGAAATTTAGACACAGGGAAAATAAGAAAAGACAGGTGATGTAATGGGAAGGTAGAAATTAATGATGAGGATGACAGGTAAATAGTGAGATATACTGAGATTTTTTAATATGAGGAGAGGTGACAGTGGAGGACATAGGTGATTAGTGATAAGGTGTATGTGTGTGTGTGTGTGTGTGTGTGTGTGTGTGTGTGTGTGTGAGAGAGAGAGAGAGAGAGAGAGAGAGAGAGAGAGAGGGGGGGGGCTAAAAATAGAAAGTCAGGAATTGTGTGCGTTGCAGAGAAAAACAAAAATGAGAGTGGCAGCAGTGCGTGAGAGCAAGAAGTGAGAGAGTGAGAGAGAGGGTGAAAAGAGAGAGACGGGGGGAGATAGGATACAGAAAACACACACACACACACACACACACACACACACACACACACACATTCAGATCAACACCAATTTGCACATTTATAAGCTCTCACACACACTCGCCACTTCTGCACGCACACACTTGCACTCTCACACATGCAGAAAGGCACAGCGGTTTTACGCACACAAACTCACAAAAATTATACGATAAAGATAAACGGACATAAAAACATACATACAATATACATACATACATAAACATACATAGATAAATAAATACAAGCAAACTTCTCGTTGTTACACACACACACACACACACACACACACACAGCTCCGGAAATCACAAGTCATGTTTTTGTCTTCAACCTGCCAGTCTAAGCTGTTGCCTTCCTCTTGGGCGGGGGGAAGGGGGGAGGAGAGGGGAAGAAAGGGAAGAAGAGAAAGGGTACAGGAAGAGAGAGTGGTGTGCTGGAAGAGGAGGAGGAGGAGTGATTGAGAGGAAGGAGGGGTGAGATGGAGGATGGAGTGTTGGGTGATAAGAGGGGCCTGTGTGGTGAGAGAGACGAGAGAGAGAGAGGGTAGGAACTGATGGAGAGGGAGTGAAGTGTTGGAGAGGGAGAGAAGTGTTGGAGAGGGAGAGAAGTGATGGAGACGGAAGAGGTGTAGAGCTGGGCGAGACAGGATTAAATATAAAGGAAAGTTGGAGAGAAGGAAAAACTGATGGAGTGTTTAGTAACAAGAAGGGTGAAGAAGTGAGGGAGAGGAGGAGCAGGAGGGAGGAGTGACGGCGAGGAGGAGTAGGAGTGAGGGAGAACTGGGAGAGAGGAGGGGTAGGAGTAAGGGAGGAGTGAGACTGAGAGGAGTAAGGACTGAGGATTGCATATACTTGCATAATCATATCTAGACACATATAAAGCACGCACATCCAACCAGGAGAGAGAGAGAGAGAGAGAGAGAGAGAGAGAGAGAGAGAGAAACATACAAAACACCTTCATTATGCTCACAACTAAGATAAAAAGGGATGAAATTACAAAAAAAAAAAAAAAATCAATTTTACAGAGCAAAATAAATCGTAATATAAATCGTAACATCATCTACGCAACACGAATTTTTAGGGTCAAGCCATACGAACAAGGGTCACTATTTTACGAACGTGGACTATCGGTAACCCTTTCACTACGATGACGCATTTTCGTTTAATTTCCAGGGATTTGTAATTTTTATGGGGGTGGGATTTTATAAGGACTCATTAATCCCCTTCACCCTTTTTACCGCTACTGATTCTGGGCAAAGTGTGTAATCGTACTGATGGGGTTGGAAATGAGAGAGACAATCAAGAAAATTAGGGGTTAAAAAGAGTAAGACAATTAAGAAAATCAGGGGTTTCAGGACAGTGTATCGAGTCAAACATCAGCCCACACACACACACACACACCACACCCACCCACGCGCACGCATACACACACACACACACACACACACACACACACACACACACACACACACACACCACACACACCACACACACGCACGCGCACACACACACACACACACACACACACACACACACACACACACACACACACACACATACGTCCATTTCAGAGAAACAATAGCGCTCCCTTGCGTTTTCAGGAGAAAGAGAGAGAGAGAGAGAGAGAGAGAGAGAGAGAGAGAGTCCTGCTACTTATTCTTCCTGTTACCAGAAGATTTTATTTTTGAAGATTTTTTTTTTTTTTTACTGGTAGAATTTAATGTAGACTCCACTACCCCTTCAGGACGAGAGGGTGGGGGGAGTTTCTTGAGCTAAATGGAGGAGTCTCACGTTATCTCGAAGTGAAAGTAATTACCTAGACACAGCTGACAGACCACTTCGGGCTGAAAGGGTGAAAGACAGCACGCAGAGTGAAACAACAGACCAGGTGGGTTAGGGCAGGCAACACACAGGGAACTCGCCTAAGATCATGGAGCAAATCTATCAAACAGGAACTGATGCAAAGGAGGAAAATGACAAAGGAATATCAAACCAGTGAAAAATTACAAAAAGACTAAAAAAAAAAAAAAAAAAAAAAAAAAAGGAGAAAATTATAAAAGGAAATTAACATAAGACGAGAATAATCAACAAAAAAGACATTACCAGCAAAAATCAAAAAGAGAATACGAACTTAGGGAGGGACGTAATTTTTCAGGAACAGCGGAGTCGAAACAAAAGCAGAGTAGAATCTATAAACAAACTCGTCCTTAATCGTGAAACAATTGCATCGTCGTCTTTTTTAGTTCAGAGAAGATTGTTACTGCTACTGTTAACCCCCTCAGTACGATATTTTGTTTATTCTTGCGCAATTAGGAGATTTTGTTCAGCGTAGTAGAGATATTTCGAACTGGAAGGATTTGACGTGGCTTTCACTAATTCCTTCACTACATGGTGGGTCTCCTCAGCTCAAAAGAAGTCCAACGTTACCTAAAAAAGACCTAAGACTCAAGAGGTCGAGGAAAGTGAAGAAAGTCGAAACAACAGCTGAACAGAATCTACACACACACACACACACACACACACACACACACAATAGAGTCCTCGTCTTTTTAGCGGGGAGAGAGCAGCCTGTTAGCGCCTGTGTTAACCTCTGTTTCTCATTAGTGGGCCAATGTTGTGGGATGAGAGGAAGGGGGATTTTGGGTTAGGGGGGTGGGAGGGTGGGACTGTGGGTGGGGGATGGGAGGGTGGGCTTATGGGTGTGGTGGGGGTTGGTTGTAATACTGGTTGTGAGAATGAGGAGGGGGAGGGGGGAGGGGGAAGAAGAAATGATTGTGGTAGTCTGTTAGTGAAAGCGTTAAGCTCTGTTCTTTCTAATTAGTGGGAGCATGGTTGTGGGGGTACGTGAGATAATGGTGGGGAGGAGGAAAGAGTTGTGGCGATGGTGGTTGTAGTGGAGTATGGTGGTGATGGGGGAGGGGAGGGAATTGAGGCGGTAGTAGATGGATGAGTTGTGGTTGTGGTAGTGGTGTATCATGATGGTAGGGGAAGGGGGAGGAGTTGCAGCTGTATTAGGGGTGGAGGCTGTGGCTGTAGTTGTAGTGGTGGATTATGGTATTGGTGAGAGGAGGAGGTAACTGTGCTGGTGGGGTGCTGTGAGATGGTGATAGGGATTCTGTGTGATGGTGATGGTGGTGGTGGTAGTGGTGGTGACAATTGCGGTGGTTGTGGTGGTGGTAAGGAATATGTTACTCGACCTGCTTCTCATTAATCAAGCTGCAGTACGGGAATGTTAGGATGCTGGGGGTGAAGTGAAATGACTGAGACGTGGTGTGGAGTACGTGTGGTGGAGTGCTGGTGACTGATTGTGTGTGTGTGTGTGTGTGTGTGTGTGTGTGTGTGTGTGTGTGTGTGTGTGTGTGTGTGTGTGTGTGTGTAGTGGTGGGGTGGTTATTATCGGGGTTAAAAAAGGTGTGGTGGTGGTGGGATTGTAACTGTGGTAGTAGGGCTTTGTGGTGATGATGTGGAGGGATGGGGATGGACAGGGTGGTGGTGGTGGTGGTGGCAGATGTTGAAAATGGTTATGTAGCGGGGGGAGGGGGGAGTGAGGATCTGGAAAGTTTTTGTGGCGGTGGTGGTGGGTGGCTGAAGCGGTAATGGTGGGAGGGGAGTTACTGAGGTGGTGACTGTAGTTGAGGATTTAATAAAGGTAGTTGGGAATGATCTGGTTGTGGTGGTGACTGGACGCGCTGTTAGGATGATGATGATGATGATGATGATGATGATGAAAGCTACGGTACTCCAGACTATTTAAGACACAGGAGACGACCCTACGACCCGAGTGATATTTTTACAAGATGGAAAAAAATCAATGGCCACCTTTTGGACTGGAATTGAGGCAGGCAAACACGTTGCTTCCTCCAACCAAGAGATGCTCAATTATAAAACTGAGAGATGGTGGCGGTGAAGGGGCGGCCACAAACGAATCGCCTCCAAGTCCCCTTGACCTTCGCCACAAGTCTACCCTTCTTCAACTTATACCCCTTTTTCTCATGTACCTATCCACCACATCCCTCCATCTTATTCTCGGTCTCCCCCTCCACCTCATATACACTCACAATTTCTTTTTACTCCGTTCTGTCCACATGGCCAAAGCATCTCATCAATTTACCAGCAATGAAGGGACAAACTGAAGCATGTTTCATTCACCAACTCGAAACACGTACCACAAAATCGAACTCTCCCTCCTAAAGTCAATATTATAGAATCCACGTTTCCCCGAAGCACACACACACGCCCCAGCCAGCCGACCGACCCCCCACTCCCCCCTCCTTCATCTCCCTTCCCCCTCCCCCTCCCCCTTCCTCTTCCCCCCTCCCCCGCTGGCGTCCCTTTATGCATTGCCAAGTTCAATATCTGGCTCTCCCATTCGGGCGGGTATAATTGAAGAGTTTCGCTTCACTGAAACTTGTGAGAGACGCGCCTTCCACCGAAACTTGGGGGCAGATGGTAAAGTTTCTCCCACACTCTCCCTCCCCTCTCGTCCTCGTCTCTGTCTTTATCAATCTTTCTTTGCTTACCTTTATCTTTCTCACTCACTCATATTAGCTGTCTTTTTTCTTCTTCCTCTGATTTTTTCTTTCTTCTTCACTCCCTCTTTTGTCTCCCCTCTTTCTTCCATTCTTCCCTCCTCCTTCTCCTCCCACTTCTGTTTGTTCCCTCCTCGTCCTTCCATCCCTCCACCTCCACCTCCCTCCTCCTCTCTCGCCCTCCTCCTCCTCCTCCCCTACCTCCCTCTCCTCCCACTTCTATTTGTTCCCTCCATCTCTTCCTCCCTCCTCGTTCTTTCCCCCTCCTCCTCCTTCATTTCCTCCTCTCTCCTCCCCTTCCTCTCCCTCCCCCTTTCTATCTCCCTCGTCATCCTTGCCTCCCTCTCTCCTTCCTCCCCTGTTACCCCTCCCTTCCCTCTTTCTCTCCCTCCCCATCCCTCCCTATCACCTCTTCCTCTTTACCGTATTCCCAACATAGTGACAAAAGAGTATCAATCGTATGCTTACTCTCCCTTTTTCTTTCCTCCCTTTTTCCTTCCCTGACCCGTTCCTACTTTCCTCCTCTCAGTTTCCTCCCTTGCTTCCTCTCTCCTTTACCTCCCAATCATTCCTTTCCTACCTTGCTTACCTCCCGTCTAATCTTTTTCCCTTTCCCTCTTTCCTCTCCTCCTGCCCCTCCCTTGTTCACTTTTCCTCTCTGTTCTCCGCTCCCCCCTCCCTCTCTCGCTTCTTTCTCTTCGTTCCCTCAGTTTTTCCCCTTTTCACATCTCTCCAGTTCCTACCCTCCTTCCCTTCCAATCTTTCCTATGCCTCAATTTTCTCTTCTTCCTCCTGCCTTCCGTTCTTTCTATTCCCTACCCTCCATCCTCCCCACTCCCTCCTCGCCCTACCCTCCCTCCCCCCTTCTACTTCCCTCTCATCTTTCCCTCCCTCTCATAATCATTTCTACCTTCCGTGTTTTCATTTCCTACTCCTTCCTGTTGTCTCCACCCTCTTCTTTTTCTTCCTTCCTCTGATCTTCCCTCCCTCCCACTCTCCCTTCCTTCCTCTATACTCTTCGTAATCACTCTCATCTCTACCCACCTTCCTTCATCTTATTCCCACCCACCCTCCGTCCCTCCCTTCTATTCTCTATGCTTCTCTCTCCCTCCTTCCTCTAACTTCTCCCTAGTCTTCCTCCTCCCTACCTTCTCGGATCTCTTTTCCTACCCTCCTGTTCTCTTCCCCTTCCCTTTCTTTCTTCCCTCAATCTCCTACCTCCTTTCCTTCCTTTCTCTCACAACCCTCTCTCCTGCCCTACTTCATTCTCCAATCTGACTTCTTTCCTGTTTTTCCCTCTCCCTCCTTCCTTCAACTCTCCCTCTCATTCCAAATCTACCTTCCCTCTCTGTTCTCTCCCTCTTCATCTACCACCCCTTATCCCTCCCTCTTTTCTCTTCCTCTCTCTCTCTTCCCCCATTCCTCCCCTTCTCCATCTTCCTATTCTTTCTACCCTCCTCCAAAACTCTCTTCATCGCTCCCTTCCCCCATCAACGTAACCTAATACCCCCATTCCTTGACTCGTCTCTCCCTTCACCCCACCTATTACAAACCCAACTACCCTCCTCCCTTCCTCTCTCCTTCCTCCTCCTATACCTTCCCTTCCTCTCTTTTCTCTTCCTCAATCTTTCCTCTTTTCTCTCCCTCCTTCCTTTACATCTACCGTTCCACATACCCCGTTGTCCTTCCCCCCTTTCCACCTTCTCTTAATTCTCCCTCTTTTCTCTCTCTTCTCTCTTTTATTTAATATCCTTCGTCCCTCCCCTCCTCTCTTCGTCCTTCCTTCCTCTCCTCTCTTCCTTATCCCTTTATCTTTTCTCCCTATTCTCAGCCATCCTACCCTCTCTCTTACTTTACACCCGCATTCTCCCCTCTTTACTCTTTTCTCCCCTTCCTTCCCTTTATCCCTTTCAGCTGTCTTCATCCCCTTTCTTTTCCCCAATTCTTCCTCCCTTCCCAACCCCCACCATCTTAACCCAATTCCTCCCATTCTCTGAGTCGCCTGTGCCCACCCAGATCCAAACTCACCAATGCTCTTTCCTTCTTTCCATTTTTCCCTCTCATTCCATTCATCCACCCTCCCTCCCTCCATTTCTCTCCCATCTCCTTTTCCATCCATCTTCTTTCCTCTCACCCTCTTCCATTCTTGATCCACCCCCCTTCCGTCTCCCCTCCCCCTTCCTAATTCTTTCTCCTCTTTTCCTTTATATATTCCCTCACTCCTGCCTCTTTTCTCTCCTCCTTTTATCTTCATCCTCTCCTTCCTTCTTCCCCCCCCCCTTCCACTTCCCCCCCACCACCACCTTAACCCAATTCCCCCCATTCTTTGAGTGGTCTGCGCCGCCCCCTTGACGCTGTTTCCAGCCAATTCCATCTCATTTCTGGTTTAATGTAGCGGTGGGGAATTTTTCAGGCCGCGGGGTCTTGTTCGGGTCTCTGACATTTCCCCCGATAACAGATGAATGCCCCAGACCCTCCCTCCCTCTCTCCCTGCCAGTCTCTCGCCCTTCACCTAAAAATTCACTTCAGATTCCATCGTGTGTATCTCAAACCCCAAATTCCCTCTGAATTATATATATATATATATATATATATATATATATATATATATATATATATATATATATATATATATATATATACACGGTATATCTTTGTCCCAGTACATATCTCCTAACCTCCAATTTTCCGTCATGAACCAATAAATTTCACGTTTCCCTAAACTACTAATTTAATATTTTCAAGTCCATTCCTTCCCTGTAATCCCAAAATCTCTCCAGTTCTCTATCTATCCCCTCAGCCAAAATAGATAAATTAATTAATACTTCTAACTTTTCCCTTAAAAAAAAAAAAATCCACAATCAGTTCCTCTGGTTCTTACATTTTTCACTGTGTTTTCACTCATCAATATTTCTTTTTTCTCAGTTTTAAAGTTTCCCTAGTCCCAACCCAAACTTCCCATTACGTCCCCTAAAAAGATGAATTTCCCAGCTTCACTTAAAGGTTTATTACTTTTCCCAGTTTGTCCCCGCACATGGCAATTTCCCCATAGTCCATGAATTTCTCTAGTTTATCTCATGACCCACTGATTTTCCCAAGATTCTCCCTATTGCCGCACAGATTTCCCTGACTGTGTCCCATGAGCTACGAATTTCCCTCAGACTCTTTTAGTTCGTTACTTTCTCCTGGTTTGTCCACAACAGAATAAAATACTTCATACATTCCGCCCTTACTGATTATTGCCTATTATATAAGCGTCCCTCAACTCCCTCTCCCTAACTCCCCAAAAGGAATATGGTGGTCTGAAGAGAAATTATTAAAAAAAAATAATCAGCCTGCAGTCCACCGGGTTCATATCCAGATGAACCACGAGCTACAAACAGGACTACAACGCATACCAGACCCCACGGCCGGAAGAGTACAAGGAAGACATAACATACCGAAAGTGACTCCGAAAGCAGGAAGAAAAAGGATAAGGAAAGATAAGCCAAAGACTCAGGGGTAAACACCAGACCTAAGTACAGGATTCACACAACGCTGAAGGCCATCCAAGGGGACACACGGAACCACAAAGTCAGTCAAGTTTTTCCACAACAGCACAACAACAACCGTTAAACATCTAGTGAGTTGGGCTGTCGGGTAACAGAAGCAGCTGCAATCCCTGACCACCATCCTCCCGTCAAGAGCACAGGGAGGAACTTGAGGGATGATTGTATAACCAGGCAGCGGAGCCGACCTGTTATATCGGTGCCACCACATGAAGGCGTCCCTCTCCGCCACTGGGTCGTCGAACAACGCAGCAACGACAATGCCTCCCCATGTAATCTTCCCGCAGATTTAATGCCACAAGGAGCAACGCAACGGCCCTGCAACACACACTGCATGGAGTAACAGGGGTTGTTCGCTTGTCTGTTTACATTTAAAAAAAAAAAAAAAAAAAAAATCGTCCATTCCTGCCCTCCCCAATTCACAGAGTTTTCCTGTTTAAAATACTCCTGACGAAAGTATTTGTTTGTATTTCAAACGCGCGCGCGAACACACACACACACACACACACACACACACACACACACACACACACACACACACACACACACACAAATAGCTAATTCCCCTCGTCTCCAATTTTTTTTTCCAATTCTGCCCCTTACCTCAAAAATTTCCTCAGTAATACACACACACACACACACACACACACACACACACACACACACACACACAAATGCTTCTCGACTCTCCCTCCTCAGATTACCGATTTCCTCCAGACTCCCTCAAAGATACCCTAAGGTTTCTTCCCTTGTCCATAAATTTCTCCCTAGCTTTTGTCTCGCCAGTTAAAATTCTTCCCTGTTATTCTTGTCAAATCTCTCTCTCTCTCTCTCTCTCTCTCTCTCTCTCTCGCCTAAATATTAATCTATGTACAGCAACTATCGCTAATTAGTACATCTATCAGTTCCCTCACAAATCCCACCATCTCTCTCTCTCTCTCTCTCTCTGTCGCCATCCGTCTATGCTAATTTCACATTCTGGAAAAATTAATTGGGAGTCCATTTCCTCACGCGGGATTCTTTTGCACCCTCGCCTTCCTCTTCGTCTCCAAGATTCCGCTCTGAAGGGAAATGACACACGAGTTTGGAGTCGAGTAAAATGAGCAGGCCCAAAAAGGAAATGAGGAGAAAGAAAAATATGGCCACATGCAAATTTTGAGGACTATGTATGAAAGGAGAAACGAGGAAGCTGAGATATGAAGTCCCCTGGGTTGCATTAGGGTTCATTCAGGTTCATAGGGTTCGAACCACTTATGGAGGTTCACAGGGTTCGAATCACTTACGGAAAAGATTCATTAAATGGTTATTAGTGTTTACCTACGAGACTTTAGTGAGAGGTGAGCCAATGAAGCTGAGATAATGAGTCCCTTGGGGTTCTTTAGCATCCATTAAGGGTTCACTGTGTTCAAACCACTCATAGAAAAGGCTTCTCTGTGATTATTATTACTGCAGTAGTGAGAGGAGGGGAGAAGTTAATGTCTCTCTTGGGGTTCATTAGGGTTCATTCGTGGGGTTCAAACTGTTCGAACCACATATGCAACAGATCTAGTTAGTACGCATTTTATGGTTCAATGTGAAAGGAAGGCTGAAGAAGCTATGATACTGAGTCCTCTGAGGTTCAATTGGGGTTCATTCATTGGGCTCAGTGTTTAAATTATTAATGGAAGAGTTTCACTGAATGGTTACTAGAATTACTCCTTATCTGCATGTCTATAGTGAGAGAAGGCCCAAAGCTACTGAGTCACTGAGCCTCCTGGGGTTCATCAGTGTTCATTCCAGGGTTCACTGTGATTGAACCATTCACATAAAAGGTTCACAACTTTTATTAGTAGTGCTGTTTCTATAAGAGTCAACGGTGAGAGGATGGCCAATGATGCTAAGATCCTGAACCTTTTGAGATTAATCACTGTTCACTCTTTTCATATTACTGGAAAATTTTCAATAAAAAAGTCGACCACATGATTAGTAGTACATATCTCCAAGTTCATACGGTTCGAACAATTCAGAAATAGAAAAAAAGGGCATGACTACTGGTACTCGTTTGTGTTCTAAAGCAGGCGAAAACCACTAGAATTTACTCAGGTATTCATTTTCTTGATAATGAAACCTCCCTGGTAACGATGTTCAGTTCACCTATGCTAAAACTAGATCCAACACCAAGACGAAGCCATTAGATTCCATTTCCGAACATGTAACTTTTTGATCAATTAAAAAAAAAAAAAACGATCCATGGTCATCAGTCTCAAGCAGGAGTCTGTAGTATTCGACAAGCTAATTAATGCAAACCACTAGGCCTACATAATTACTAGACTGTTCGGGTCTATGTCTATAAAAGTCTATGAGAAAGAAAATGTCTACTTTGATGAAACACGATGTCCCTGTGAGACTTCAACTTCACACTGTCAAGGTACCACACACGACTGACTGAAGGAACACATCTCGTCCACGGGGAGAAAAAAAAAAAAAAAAAATAGAATGAGCACTAGAGAATGGGAAAACTTCGCCCCTCGAGTAAAAGTAAATACAAGTAAAATTTCAATGCATATCGAGTATTAAATGACTCACTACAAA
>NC_137043.1:30488246-30493246 GCF_032717465.1 Coenobita brevimanus | reverse complement strand
AATTGTCGACTAGGTTTGAATAAAAAACGTATAACTGCAGAAACCCATTTTAGGCTATCTTTAAAGCAAGTGTCGATAAATTACCCTATAGCCAACATTGGAAATAGCCATGTTTCCTCATTAAACAAAGGGGTTGTTAACATTCACCTTCACATACTAATATATTCTGCTCCTCTAAAATACAAGTTCCCTTCCTGTCTTCCCTACTTACAGCATTATAACTATCAATGCTGCCAAATCCGTCACTTCTACTGCCTACAAAACTCTACAGATCTTAGTTTCTTACCCTAATGAACTATATAAATCGTTTCTAAGTTTCTATTGGTTGCCTAATTACAAGAACAACCCCAACAGTCTTAGGCCGCAAGTCATCAAATAGTTTGACAAATAGTTTATGGCATCAGTGTGGCTGTAGAGAGTGAGAGATCTGGGGAACATCACCACTATCCATCTATCTACCTATCAGTGTCTTTGTTTATCTATCTTTTACTCTCTCTCTCTAAAACTAATGTCTTTGTTGTAGTCAGCCAAGCATAAATAAACTGTGCATTATCCGAACATCGTAGATATTATTGGACCACCTGGGGTTTTGCTGTTAATTCCTGTAATTGCTGGCAAGTTTTCGGTGCCGGAAAATCATCAGGATATTCTTTTCATGTGTCCTGTTATCATTCTGAGGCTGATAAAATAATATGTGCATCAGTGTTAAGATGATACCGACAGATAAAAATGATGAACAGATTATAAGGTTGAACTGGAGAGTAAAGGAATCAAGTCTACAGTCCTTTTATCTTAACTTGGCAGAGATTTTCGTCCTTTTGCAGCTTATTCCACGTAGTTCAATGGCACAATGCGACAAAACTGTGGCTAGCACCGTAATCTAATGATAGTCTCTCGCTACAACTCAGCATTCAACACAGAAATGTCAGTACCAGGCCAGGTTAGGGTAAAAAGGATATACCGTAGTGCCAAAGAGAATGGAATGGATGGGAGGGGAATAAGTTCAAATATCAAGGACTATTACAGGGAAAATATAAATCAATACTTTTATTTGGTACGGTGCGAGGATAAATTTTAGTTATACCAATGTCTCTATATAAAGTTATAATGTGAATGTCATGGATTTGTTAGTTACGAAACAACAATTAAAATTTTCGGATGCACTATCTGTCAAAACTACCACACATCCTACATGGCGTGCTGCAGTGATCACCGTATCCTGGAGTTTGGTATGGTCTTCAGCACCAAAATGTAAAAGATTTGATAACATGCGTAACCCAATAAATGTACGGAAGGTGTGATATTCTTACCTGTGAGAAAAATTTATCAAATAATTATCATCTCAACTATATCATTTATAATATCAGAGATCTCATTAGGTGTATTTTCTTTTTCTGTCAGGTAACATTACACATCACACCTACGTCTATTTCTGACATTATTTCGAAACCTGGCAAAGTTGTGCATCCCTAATCCATCTTGTTTTTATTTAATCTCGTGTTTTTAACTGTCCCCATACGCAACTACCCGACAAATTAAGAGACAGTGGTGTAATGTTTGTTATACTGTGAATGTAACATGTAAACAAAGATTGCACCAACGACATTTCTTCTTCATGATACTCTTCCATCCATCCATCCATGCATATATCCTCCTCCTCCTCCTCCTCCTCCTCCTAAACGACCAACATCTTGATTTTTACCTCATTCAGCTAAACATGCTAAAATATACTGGTGTGTGTGTGTGTGTGTGTGTGTGTGTGTGTGTGTGTGTGTGTGTGTGTGTGTGTGTGTGTGTGTGTGTAATACTGATGACTAACTAGCAACGTAAATATGCTAATGTATGCCTCTGTGCTGTGTGGCATACCTAATAAAGTGTACGGCAAACAGCATACCAAAATGTGTAGTGATGTATGCAGGGTTAATCTGGGTGTGTAATCGGGTGTAGTGTGGTGTGTGTGGTGTGGGCAGTGGTGAGCAGCGGTGTGTGTGGTGTGGGCAGTGGTGAGCAGCGGTGTGTGTAGTGTAACATGTAATGGATTGGGTAATAGTGGGGTGTAGCCGAGGGTGTAATTGGATGTACAGTGAATAGGGGGTGTGGGGGTGTAATGTGGGTGTGTGAAGGAAAAAGTGTGCTGCGAGATGTGTGCCTATGGTGTGCCTGTGGTGTGTGTGTGTGTGTGTGTGTGTGTGTGTGTGTGTGTGTGTGTGTGTGTGTGTGTGCGCACACACACACACACACACACACACACACACACACACACACACACACGCACACACACACACACACACACACACACACACACACACACACACACACACACACACACACACACACACACACGCAAAGCACGACTGTTTTGTCAGGGTGAAGTTTGTGATGCTTTTGGGTGAATGTTTTAGCTTATCAGATGTTATAATTGAGTGAGTATGGTAAAAGGAGGGGGCCTAAAGATAAACAGATACTTGAGTTAAAAGGTGGGAGAAGGGCTGGGATGATTATAGGCAGGCGAATAATAATAAGACCCTCTCTCTCTCTCTCTCTCTTTCTCTCTCTCTCTCTCTCTCTCTCTCTCTCTCTCTCTCTCTATATATATATATATATATATATATATATATATATATATATATATGTATGTATATAAAAGAGAAAGAAAGAGAGAGAGAATTATACCTTCATATATTATGTGTGTGTGCGTGCGTTTTATACAAATGTGTGTATGGTGTAGTAAGTTTAAGTAAGGCAGGCTCTGTGTGTGTGTGTGTGTGTGTGTGTGTGTGTGTGTGTGTGTGTGTGTGTGTGAAGCAGTATGCGGGATCCTAATGCCATACCTGCTGAGTTGTGTTATCCTTACCTCTCTGTCTCTCTCTCTCCTAGTCACTACCCCTTCATTCTTAATACTCCCTCTGAGCTACATTCCTATACATCAAGCCTCCTATAACCAGGGAGGGGGGGAAGAGGAAGAGGAGGAAGGGAAACACGTAGAAGGGGGGAAGGTTGCGGAGGAAGAAGAGCACGTGGAAGAGGTGGGTGAGGAAGGGGTGTACGTGGAAGGGGAGGATGAGGTAGGGGGAGGATTAGGTAGGGGGAGGATGAGGTAGGGGGAGGATGAGGTAGGGGGAGGAAAAGCAAGAGGAGAAGGGGGATCAAGCGACAGGGAGGTGGAGGGGAAAGAAGATGGGGACGGGAAGGGAGGGGAACGACGAGGAAAGAGAGGAGGAGAGCGTAAGAGGAATAGCAAAAGTTAGAGGAGAAGGGATGGAAATGATTAATAGAACAGGAGGAAGGACCAAGAGGAGAGGAGGGGGAGGGAAGAGAAGAAGGGGGAAGGAAGAGAGGGAGGGGTGGGGAGAGAAGGAGGGGAGGGGAGAGAAGGAGGGGGAGGGGAGAGAAGGAGGGGGAGGGGAGAGAAGGAGGGGGAGAGGAGAGAAGGAGGGGGAGGGGAGAGACGGGGAGAGACAAGCGGGAGAGGAGAAGAGGTGGTGGAAGGAAATACGAAGGGAAGAGGTAGAGAGAGAAGAAAGAGGAGATAAAAGAGGAAGAGGTTGAGAGGGGATGGGGAAATAATTCAAGAGTTCAAGAGGGGGAAAAAAAAAAAAGAGTACGAAGAAGAGGAAGAGGAGGAAGAGGTTGAGGGACAGAGAGCATGGAGATGGTGAGAAAATGAAGTGAAAGGAGGGGGGGAAAAAAAAAGTGCTAAAGAAAAGGTAATCAAGGAGACAGAGAAAAAATAAAGCGAGGAGAGGTTAAGATTGGAAGATGGGATGAGTAAAAATATAAGAAGAATTAATAAAGAAAAAAGACGAACACGGGAGAAAGTAGAAAGGATGAAGCTAGGAGGAGGAGAGGACATTAATAAAATGGAAGGAAAGGAGCAAGATTTGATAAGGGAGAAGAAAGATAAAAACCAGGAATGAAGGAGGAGGCGTAAGAGATAATGGAAAAAAGAACAAGAACGAAGGAGGGAGAGAAAACAGATAAAAGAGAATGATGGAGGAAAGTGAATAACTGTGAGGAAGAACGAAGAGGAGAGGAAGGAAGGAAGCGGAAGAGAAAACCGATAAGAGAATGATATGGGAAAGAGAATAATTGGGAAGAAAAAGCGAAGGAAGAAAAGAAGAGGAAGGAAGGGGAAGGAACAATGTTTATAAAGGACAGGGAGAAATACAAGCAAAAGGAATAGGAAGACGGAAGAACGGAAACGAGAGGGACTGAAAATACTGATAAACGAGGAAGACTGTCATAATAGGAAGAAAAAATAGGTAGAGGGAAGATGAAGATGCTGAAAAGGAAGAGGGAATGAAGAGTCTTGTAAACGGAGGGAGAATGAGATGGAAAGCAGAATGAATAAGAGGAGGAAAATTGGAGAGAGAGAGAGAGAGAGAGAGAGAGAGAGAGAGAGAGAGAGAGAGAGAATTAACAAAAGGGAGGAAGCTGAAGGGGAATGAGTTAAGTTAAGAGATGAAGAGGGACGTAAGAGATGGAAAAGAAAGGGAAAAAGAGGGAAGAGAAGGTGGGGAAAAGGAGGGGAGGGGGAGACAAAGGGAGGAAATAGTAGGAAAGGAGAGAACGGAGGGAAGAAGAAAAAGTGGAGGTAGAGGAAGGTACGGGAAGGGAAGGGGGGCAGATGGGAGGAAAGAAAAGGGTCGAGAAATAATGTATGAAAAAGAGGAAATACTGAAGATCCTGGAGAAATGAATGAGGAAATGACTGAATGATGATTAAGAGAAAATTATAACGAAAGAGGAAGTGAGAAAGGGGAAGTAGTAAGAAGCAGTGGGAGGAATACTGGAAGGGGAGGAAGAGGGAGAGAAAATACTGATAATGGAAAATGCAAATGACACGAAGGAGAACGAATGAGAATGAAGTAAGGAAAAGAGGAGGAGGAGGAGGAGGAGGAGGAGGAAGAGGAAGAGGAGGAGGAGGAGGAGGAGGAAGGAAGGAAAAAGAAGAGGAAGAAACAGGTCCAAAGAGAAATCATAAAAAAGGGAAGAAATATT